>NC_058082.1:399776610-400076610 GCF_014858855.1 Bufo gargarizans
TGTCAAACAAAGGTGTCAGTTAATGGAAAGATTTGTTTAAGGAAAAAAATGGAGCTTGTGTGCAAAATGGAATACTGTCCAAGGGTCTATTAGCAGGCCCAGAAAACAAAAGCCTTCTTATCTGTTTCTGACGGTATGGTCTATATAAACTCCAAGAGTACCGATCTATACCCTCTGTCGCAACTTTGGTTTAAGAAGCGGCCACCGACGGAGCTATGCCTTTTCTTGTTTTACTTTTTGGCCACTGCAATGTAGGTGCAGATCAGTTTATCATCTGCAACTCACCACCTATCATGAGATACCATACCTTTTATGGATTTTGTAGCTGGCAGAATGAGAATGTGCATGTTATCCAATTAAAGTTCTGTGCTATTATGGACTGTACTTAGCACCTCTGCAATTGCTCTACCTGCTCCAGGAATCCAAAAGCAGGTTCCAACCAGAATTTCATTGTAGCTATAAGCAATTGTTTTCAGAGACTAGAATTCGTCCATGCTGACTACTGTGGCTGCAATCCTAACCCTTCACAGCATTTCTTATCCATTGTACTGCAAGCTCTGTTTAACTGCAACGGCAGCAGCCATGTTTCTTCATTCTTCAGTCAGGTGTGGATCCATGTACATCAACAGGTATGGGTGCCAATCAACAGGTAAGGATGCGTTTTTTGTGTGTGTCAAACAAAGGTGTCAGTTAATGAAAAAAGATTTGTTTGAGGATAAAATGGAGCTTCTGTGCAAAATGGAATACTGTCCAGCATCTATTAGCAGGCCCAGAACACAAAAGCCTTCTTATCTGTTTCTGACGGTATGGTCATATAAACTCCAAGAGTACCGATCTATACCCTCTGTCGCAACTTTGGGTTAAGAAGCGGCCACCGACGGAGCTATGCCTTTACTTGTTTTTACTTTTTGGCAACTGCAATGTAGGTGCAGATCAGTTTGTCATCTGCAACTCACCACCTATCATGAGATGCCATACCTTTTATGGATTTTTGTAGCTGGCAGAATGAGAATGTGCCTGTTATCCAATCAAAGTTCTGTGCTATTATGGAATGTACTTAGCACCTCTGCAATTGCTCAACCTGCTCCAGGAATCCAAAAGCAGGTTCCAACCCAGAATTTCATTGTAGCTATAAGCAATTGTTTTCAGAGACTAGAATTCGTCCATGCTGACTACTGTGGCTGCAATCCTAACCCTTCACAGCATTTCTTATCCATTGTACTGCAAGCTCTGTTTAACTGCAACGGCAGCAGCCATGTTTCTTCATTCTTCAGTCAGGTGTTGATCCATGTACATCAACAGGTATGGGTACCAATCAACAGGTAAGGGTGTGTTTTTGTGTGTGTCAAACAAAGGTGTCAGTTAATGGAAAGATTTGTTTAAGGAAAAAATGGAGCTTGTGTGCAAAATGGAATACTGTCCAGGGTCTATTAGCAGGCCCAGAAAACAAAAGCCTTCTTATCTGTTTCTGACGGTATGGTCATATAAACTCCAAGAGTACCGATCTATACCCTCTGTCGCAACTTTGGTTTAAGAAGCGGCCACCGACGGAGCTATGCCTTTTCTTGTTTTTACTTTTTGGCCACTGCAATGTAGGTGCAGATCAGTTTATCATCTGCAACTCACCACCTATCATGAGATACCATACCTTTTATGGATTTTTGTAGCTGGCAGAATGAGAATGTGCCTGTTATCCAATTAAAGTTCTGTGCTATTATGGAATGTACTTAGCACCTCTGCAATTGCTCTACCTGCTCCAGGAATCCAAAAGCAGGTTCCAACCCAGAATTTCATTGTAGCTATAAGCAATTGTTTTCAGAGACTAGAATTCGTCCATGCTGACTACTGTGGCTGCAATCCTAACCCTTCACAGCATTTCTTATCCATTGTACTGCAAGCTCTGTTTAACTGCAACGGCAGCAGCCATGTTTCTTCATTCTTCAGTCAGATGTGGATCCATGTACATCAACAGGTATGGGTGCCAATCAACAGGTAAGGATGCATTTTTGTGTGTGTCAAACAAAGGTGTCAGTTAATGAAAAAAGATTTGTTTGAGGATAAAATGGAGCTTCTGTGCAAAATGGAATACTGTCCAGCATCTATTAGCAGGCCCAGAACACAAAAGCCTTCTTATCTGTTTCTGACGGTATGGTCATATAAACTCCAAAAGTACCGATCTATACCCTCTGTCGCAACTTTGGTTTAAGAAGCGGCCACCGACGGAGCTATGCCTTTTCTTGTTTTTACTTTTTGGCCACTGCAATGTAAGTGCAGATCAGTTTATCATCTGCAACTCACCACCTATCATGAGATAAAATACCTTTTATGGATTTTTGTAGCTGGCAGAATGTGCCTGTTATCCAATTAAAGTTCTGTGCTATTATGGAATGTACTTAGCACCTCTGCAATTGCTCTTCCTGCTCCAGGAATCCAAAAGCAGGTTCCATTCCAGAATTTCATTGTAGCTATAAGCAATTGTTTTCAGAGACTTGGGTTAAGAAGCGGCCACCGACGGAGCTATGCCTTTTCTTGTTTTTACTTTTTGGCCACTGCAATGTAGGTGCAGATCAGTTTGTCATCTGCAACTCACCACCTATCATGAGATGCCATACCTTTTATGGATTTTTGTAGCTGGCAGAATGAGAATGTGCCTGTTATCCAATCAAAGTTCTGTGCTATTATGGAATGTACTTAGCACCTGTGCAATTGCTCAACCTGCTCCAGGAATCAAAAAGCAGGTTCCAACCCAGAATTTCATTGTAGCTATAAGCAATTGTTTTCAGAGACTAGAATTCGTCCATGCTGACTACTGTGGCTGCAATCCTAACCCTTCACAGCATTTCTTATCCATTGTACTGCAAGCTCTGTTTAACTGCAACGGCAGCAGCCATGTTTCTTCATTCTTCAGTCAGGTGTTGATCCATGTACATCAACAGGTATGGGTACCAATCAACAGGTAAGGGTGTGTTTTTGTGTGTGTCAAACAAAGGTGTCAGTTAATGGAAAGATTTGTTTAAGGAAAATTGGAGCTTGTGTGCAAAATGGAATACTGTCCAGGGTCTATTAGCAGGCCCAGAAAACAAAAGCCTTCTTATCTGTTTCTGACGGTATGGTCATATAAACTCCAAGAGTACCGATCTATACCCTCTGTCGCAACTTTGGTTTAAGAAGCGGCCACCGACGGAGCTATGCCTTTTCTTGTTTTTACTTTTTGGCCACTGCAATGTAGGTGCAGATCAGTTTATCATCTGCAACTCACCACCTATCATGAGATACCATACCTTTTATGGATTTTTGTAGCTGGCAGAATGAGAATGTGCCTGTTATCCAATTAAAGTTCTGTGCTATTATGGAATGTACTTAGCACCTCTGCAATTGCTCAACCTGCTCCAGAAATCCAAAAGCAGGTTCCAACCCAGAATTTCATTGTAGCTATAAGCAATTGTTTTCAGAGACTAGAATTCGTCCATGCTGACTACTGTGGCTGCAATCCTAACCCTTCACAGCATTTCTTATCCATTGTACTGCAAGCTCTGTTTAACTGCAACGGCAGCAGCCATGTTTCTTCATTCTTCAGTCAGGTGTGGATCCATGTACATCAACAGGTATGGGTGCCAATCAACAGGTAAGGATGCGTTTTTGTGTGTGTCAAACAAAGGTGTCAGTTAATGAAAAAAGATTTGTTTGAGGATAAAATGGAGCTTCTGTGCAAAATGGAATACTGTCCAGCATCTATTAGCAGGCCCAGAACACAAAAGCCTTCTTATCTGTTTCTGACGGTATGGTCATATAAACTCCAAGAGTACCGATCTATACCCTCTGTCGCAACTTTGGGTTAAGAAGCGGCCACCGACGGAGCTATGCCTTTACTTGTTTTTACTTTTTGGCCACTGCAATGTAGGTGCAGATCAGTTTGTCATCTGCAACTCACCACCTATCATGAGATGCCATACCTTTTATGGATTTTTGTAGCTGTCAGAATGAGAATGTGCCTATTATCCAATCAAAGTTCTGTGCTATTATGGAATGTACTTAGCACCTCTGCAATTGCTCAACCTGCTCCAGGAATCCAAAAGCAGGTTCCAACCGAGCATTTCATTGTAGCTATAAGCAATTGTTTTCAGAGACTAGAATTCGTCCATGCTGACTACTGTGGCTGCAATCCTAACCCTTCACAGCATTTCTTATCCATTGTACTGCAAGCTCTGTTTAACTGCAACGGCAGCAGCCATGTTTCTTCATTCTTCAGTCAGGTGTTGAACCATGTACATCAACAGGTATGGTTACCAATCAACAGGTAAGGGTGTGTTTTTGTGTGTGTCAAACAAAGGTGTCAGTTAATGGAAAGATTTGTTTAAGGAAAAAATGGAGCTTGTGTGCAAAATGGAATACTGTCCAGGGTCTATTAGCAGGCCCAGAAAACAAAAGCCTTCTTATCTGTTTCTGACGGTATGGTCATATAAACTCCAAGAGTACCGATCTATACCCTCTGTCGCAACTTTGGTTTAAGAAGCGGCCACCGACGGAGCTATGCCTTTTCTTGTTTTTACTTTTTGGCCACTGCAATGTAGGTGCAGATCAGTTTATCATCTGCAACTCACCACCTATCATGAGATACCATACCTTTTATGGATTTTTGTAGCTGGCAGAATGAGAATGTGCCTGTTATCCAATTAAAGTTCTGTGCTATTATGGAATGTACTTAGCACCTCTGCAATTGCTCAACCTGCTCCAGGAATCCAAAAGCAGGTTCCAACCCAGAATTTCATTGTAGCTATAAGCAATTGTTTTCAGAGACTAGAATTCGTCCATGCTGACTACTGTGGCTGCAATCCTAACCCTTCACAGCATTTCTTATCCATTGTACTGTAAGCTCTGTTTAACTGCAACGGCAGCAGCCATGTTTCTTCATTCTTCAGTCAGGTGTGGATCCATGTACATCAACAGGTATGGGTGCCAATCAACAGGTAAAGATGTGTTTTTGTGTGTGTCAAACAAAGGTGTCAGTTAATGAAAAAAGATTTGTTTGAGGATAAAATGGAGCTTCTGTGCAAAATGGAATACTGTCCAGCATCTATTAGCAGGCCCAGAACACAAAAGCCTTCTTATCTGTTTCTGACGGTATGGTCATATAAACTCCAAGAGTACCGATCTATACCCTCTGTCGCAACTTTGGGTTAAGAAGCGGCCACCGACGGAGCTATGCCTTTACTTGTTTTTACTTTTTGGCCACTGCAATGTAGGTGCAGATCAGTTTGTCATCTGCAACTCACCACCTATCATGAGATGCCATACCTTTTATGGATTTTTGTAGCTGTCAGAATGAGAATGTGCCTATTATCCAATCAAAGTTCTGTGCTATTATGGAATGTACTTAGCACCTCTGCAATTGCTCAACCTGCTCCAGGAATCCAAAAGCAGGTTCCATACCGAGAATTTCATTGTAGCTATAAGCAATTGTTTTCAGAGACTAGAATTCGTCCATGCTGACTACTGTGGCTGCAATCCTAACCCTTCACAGCATTTCTTATCCATTGTACTGCAAGCTCTGTTTAACTGCAACGGCAGCAGCCATGTTTCTTCATTCTTCAGTCAGGTGTTGAATCCATGTACATCAACAGGTATGGGTACCAATCAACAGGTAAGGGTGTGTTTTTGTGTGTGTCAAACAAAGGTGTCAGTTAATGGAAAGATTTGTTTAAGGAAAAAATGGAGCTTGTGTGCAAAATGGAATACTGTCCAGGGTCTATTAGCAGGCCCAGAAAACAAAAGCCTTCTTATCTGTTTCTGACGGTATGGTCATATAAACTCCAAGAGTACCGATCTATACCCTCTGTCGCAACTTTGGTTTAAGAAGCGGCCACCGACGGAGCTATGCCTTTTCTTGTTTTTACTTTTTGGCCACTGCAATGTAGGTGCAGATCAGTTTATCATCTGCAACTCACCACCTATCATGAGATACCATACCTTTTATGGATTTTTGTAGCTGGCAGAATGAGAATGTGCCTGTTATCCAATTAAAGTTCTGTGCTATTATGGAATGTACTTAGCACCTCTGCAATTGCTCAACCTGCTCCAGGAATCCAAAAGCAGGTTCCAACCCAGAATTTCATTGTAGCTATAAGCAATTGTTTTCAGAGACTAGAATTCGTCCATGCTGACTACTGTGGCTGCAATCCTAACCCTTCACAGTATTTCTTATCCATTGTACTGCAAGCTCTGTTTAACTGCAACGGCAGCAGCCATGTTTCTTCATTCTTCAGTCAGGTGTGGATCCATGTACATCAACAGGTATGGGTGCCAATCAACAGGTAAAGATGTGATTTTGTGTGTGTCAAACAAAGGTGTCAGTTAATGAAAAAAGATTTGTTTGAGGATAAAATGGAGCTTCTGTGCAAAATGGAATACTGTCCAGCATCTATTAGCAGGCCCAGAACACAAAAGCCTTCTTATCTGTTTCTGACGGTATGGTCATATAAACTCCAAGAGTACCGATCTATACCCTCTGTCGCAACTTTGGGTTAAGAAGCGGCCACCGACGGAGCTATGCCTTTACTTGTTTTTACTTTTTGGCCACTGCAATGTAGGTGCAGATCAGTTTGTCATCTGCAACTCACCACCTATCATGAGATGCCATACCTTTTATGGATTTTTGTAGCTGGCAGAATGAGAATGTGCCTGTTATCCAATCAAAGTTCTGTGCTATTATGGAATGTACTTAGCACCTCTGCAATTGCTCAACCTGCTCCAGGAATCCAAAAGCAGGTTCCAACCCAGAATTTCATTGTAGCTATAAGCAATTGTTTTCAGAGACTAGAATTCGTCCATGCTGACTACTGTGGCTGCAATCCTAACCCTTCACAGCATTTCTTATCCATTGTACTGCAAGCTCTGTTTAACTGCAACGGCAGCAGCCATGTTTCTTCATTCTTCAGTCAGGTGTTGATCCATGTACATCAACAGGTATGGTTACCAATCAACGGGTAAGGATGCGTTTTTGTGTGTGTCAAACAAAGGTGTCAGTTAATGGAAAGATTTGTTTGAGGATAAAATGGAGCTTCTGTGCAAAATGAAATACTGTCCAGCGTCTATTAGCAGGCCCAGAACACAAAAGCCTTCTTATCTGTTTCTGACGTTATGGTCATATAAACTCCAAGAGTACCGATCTATACCCTCTGTCTCAACTTGGGGGAAAGAAGCGGCCACCGACGGAGCTATGCCTTTTCTTGTTTTTACTTTTTTGCCACTGCAATGTAGGTACAGGTCAGTTTATCATCTGCAACTCACCACCTATCATGAGATACCATACCTTTTATGGATTTTTGTAGCTGGCAAAATGAGAATGTGCCTGTTATCCAATCAAAGTTCTGTGCTATTATGGAATGTACTTAGCACCTCTGCAATTGCTCTACCTGCTCCAGGAATCCAAAAGCAGGTTCCAACCCAGAATTTCATTGTAGCTATAAGCAATTGCTTTCAGAGACTAGAATTCGTCCATGCTGACTACTGTGGCTGCAATCCTAACTCTTCATAGCATTTCTTATCCATTGTAATGCAAGCTCTGTTTAACTGCAAAACAAAATGGCTGCCCCTAGAAAAATAATATGGAGCCTTCATGAAAATTTCAATTGATGGAACACTGAGCTTGTCACAATGGAACCCTTCAGCATCCTTGGATGATGACATCACAATGGACCCTTGCTGTTTTCCTTCCTGGCAGCAGCCATGTTTCTTCATTCTACAGTTAGGTGTGGATCCATGCACATCAACAGGTATGGGTGCCAATCAACAGGTAAGGATGCGTTTTTGTGTGTGTCAAACAAAGGTGTCATTTAATGGAAAGATTTGTTTGAGGATAAAATGGAGCTTCTGTGCAAAATGGAATACTGTCCAGCGTCTATTAGCAGGCCCAGAACACAAAAGCCTTCTTATCTGTTTCTGACGTTATGGTCATATAAACTCCAAGAGTAAAGATCTATACCCTCTGTCGCAACTTGGGGGAAAGAAGCGGCCACTGACGGAGCTATGCCTTTTCTTGTTTTTACTTTTTGGCCACTGCAATGTAAGTGCAGATCAGTTTATCATCTGCAACTCACCACCTATCATGAGATACCATACCTTTTATGGATTTTTGTAGCTGGCAGAATGAGAATGTGCCTGTTATCTAATCAAAGTTCTGTGCTATTATGGAAATTATTTAGCACCTCTGCAATTGCTCTACCTGCTCCAGGAATCCAAAAGCAGGTTCCAACCCAGAATTTCATTGTCGCTATAAGCAATTGTTTTCAGAGACTAGAATTCGTCCATTCTGACTACTGTTGCTGCAATCCTAACCCTTCACAGCATTTCTTATCCATTGTACTGCAAGCTCTGTTTAACTGCAAAACAAAATGGCTGCCTCCAGAAAATCAATATGGAGCCTCCATGAAAATTTCAATAGATGGAACACTGAGCGTGTCACAACGGAACCCTTCAGCATCCTTGGATGATGACATCACAATGGACCCTTGCTGTTTTCCTTCCTGGCAGCAGCCATGTTTCTTCATTCTACAGTCAGGTGTGGATCCATGCACATCAACAGGTATGGGTGCCAATCAAAAGGTAAGGGTGCGTTTTTGTGTGTGTCAAACAAAGGTGTCAGTTAATGGAAAGATTTGTTTAAGGAAAAAATGGAGCTTGTGGGAAAAATGGAATACTGTTCAGGGTCTATTAGCAGGCCCAGAACAGAAAAGCCTTCTTATCTGTTTCTGAAGGTATGGTCATATAAACTCCAAGAGTACCGATCTATACCCTCTGTCGCAACTTTGGGTTAAGAAGCGGCCACCGACGGAGCTATGCCTTTTCTTGTTTTTACTTTTTGGCCACTGCAATGTAGGTGCAGATCAGTTTGTCATCTGCAACTCACCACCTATCATGAGATACCATACCTTTTATGGATTTTTGTAGCTGGCAGAATGAGAATGTGCCTGTTATCCAATCAAAGTTCTGTGCTATTATGGAATGTACTTAGCACCTCTGCAATTGCTCTACCTGCTCCAGGAATCCAAAAGCAGGTTCCAACCCAGAATTTTATTGTAGCTATAAGCAATAGTTTTCAGAGACTAGAATTCGCCCATGCTGACTACTGTGGCTGCAATCCTAACCCTTCACAGCATTTCTTATCCATTGTACTGCAAGCTCTGTTTAACTGCAAAACAAAATGGCTGCCTCCAGAAAATCAATATGGCAGCCTCCATGAATATTTCAATAGATGGAACACTGAGCGTGTCACAACGGAACCCTTCAGCATCCATGGATGATGACATCACAATGGACCCTTGCTGTTTTCCTTCCTGGCAGCAGCCATGTTTCTTCATTCTACAGTCAGGTGTGGATCCATGCACATCAACAGGTATGGGTGCCAATCAAAAGGTAAGGGTGCGTTTTTGTGTGTGTCAAACAAAGGTGTCAGTTAATGGAAAGATTTGTTTAAGGAAAAAATGGAGCTTGTGTGAAAAATGGAATACTGTTCAGGGTCTATTAGCAGGCCCAGAACAGAAAAGCCTTCTTATCTGTTTCTGAAGGTATGGTCATATAAACTCCAAGAGTACCGATGTATACCCTCTGTCGCAACTTTGGGTTAAGAAGCGGCCACAGACGGAGCTATGCCTTTCCTTGTTTTTACTTTTTGGCCACTGCAATGTAGGTGCAGATCAGTTTATCATCTGCAACTCACCACCTATCATGAGATACCTTACCTTTTATGGATTTTTGTAGCTGGCAGAATGAGAATGTGCCTGTTATCCAATCAAAGTTCTGTGCTATTATGGAATGTACTTAGCACCTCTGCAATTGCTCTACCTGCTCCAGGAATCCAAAAGCAGGTTCCAACCCAGAATTTCATTGTAGCTATAAGCAATTGTTTTCAGAGACTAGAATTCGTCCATACTGACTACTGTGGCTGCAATCCTAACCCTTCACAGCATTTCTTATCCATTGTACTGCAAGCTCTGTTTAACTGCAAAACAAAATGGCTGCCTCCAGAAAATCAATATGGCAGCCTCCATGAAAATTTCAATAGATGGAACACTGAGCGTGTCACAACGGAACCCTTCAGCATCCATGGATGATGACATCACAATGGACCCTTGCTGTTTTCCTTCCTGGCAGCAGCCATGTTTCTTCATTCTTCAGTCAGGTGTGGATCCATGCACATCAACAGGTTTGTCTGCCAATAAACAGGTAAGGGTGCGTTTTTGTGTGTGTCAAACAAAGGTGTCAGTTAATGGAAAGATTTGTTTAAGGAAAAAATGGAGCTTGTGTGCAAAATGGAATACTGTCCAGGGTCTATTTGCAGGCCCAGAACACAAAAGCCTTCTTATCTGTTTCTGACGGTATGGTCATATAAACTTTAAGAGTACCGATCTATAACCTCTGTCGCAACTTTGGGTTAAGAAGCGGCCATCGACGGAGCTATGCCTTTTCTTGTTTTTACTTTTGGCCACTGCAATGTAGGTGCAGATCATTTTATCATCTGCAACTCACCACCTATCATGAGATACCATACCTTTTATGGATTTTTGTAGCTGGCAGAATGAGAATGTGCCTGTTATCCAATCAAAGTTCTGTGCTATTATGGAATGTACTTAGCACCTCTGCAATTGCTCTACCTGCTCCAGGAATCCAAAAGCAGGTTCCAACCCAGAATTTCATTGTAGCTATAAGCAATTGTTTTCAGAGACTAGAATTCGTCCATGCTGACTACTGTGGCTGCAATCCTAACCCTTCACAGCATTTCTTATCCATTGTACTGCAAGCTCTGTTTAACTGCAACGGCAGCAGCCATGTTTCTTCATTCTTTATTCAGGTGTGTATCCATGTACATCAACAGGTATGGGTGCCAATCAACAGGTAAGGATGCATTTTTGTGTGTGTCAAACAAAGGTGTCAGTTAATGGTAAGATTTGTTTGAGGATAAAATGGAACTTCTGTGCAAAATGGAATACTGTCCAGCGTCTATTAGCAGGCCCAGAACACAAAAGCCTTCTTATCTGTTTCTGACGGTATGGTCATATAAACTCCAAGAGTACCGATCTATACCCTCTGTCGCAACTTTGGGTTAAGAAGCGGCCACCGACGGAGCTATGCCTTTTTTTGTTTTTACTTTTTGGCCACTGCAATGTAGCTGCAGATCAGTTTGTCATCTGCAACTCACCACCTATCATGAGATGCCATACCTTTTATGGATTTTTGTAGATGACAGAATGAGAATGATGCCTGTTATCCAATCAAAGTTCTGTGCTATTATGGAATGTACTTAGCACCTCTGCAATTGCTCTACCTGCTCCAGGAATCCAAAAGCAGGTTCCAACCCAGAATCTCATTGTAGCTATAAGCAATTGTTTTCAGAGACTAGAATTCTTCCATGCTGACTACTGTGGCTGCAATCCTAACCCTTCACAGCATTTCTTATCCATTGTACTGCAAGCTCTGTTTAACTGCAACGGCAGCAGCCATATTTCTTCATTCTTCAGTCAGGTGTGGATCCATGTACATCAACAGGTATGGGGGCCAATCAACAGGTAAGGATGCATTTTTGTGTGTGTCAAACAAAGGTGTCAGTTAATGGAAAGATTTGTTTGAGGATAAAATGGAGCTTCTGTGCAAAATGGAATACTGTCCAGGGTCTAGTAGCAGGCCCAGAACATAAAAGCCTTCTTATCTGTTTCTGACGGTATGGTCATATAAACTCCAAGATTACCGATCTATACCCTCTGTCGCAACTTTGGGTTAAGAAGCGGCCACCGACGGTACTATGCCTTTTCTTGTTTTTACTTTTTGGCCAATGCAATGTAGGTGCAGATCAGTTTATCATCTGCAACTTACCACCTATCATGAGATACCATACCTTTTATGGATTTTTGTAGCAGGCAGAATGAGAATGTGCCTGTTATCCAATCAAAGTTCTGTGCTATTATGGAATGTACTTAACACCTCTGCAATTGCTCAACCTGCTCCAGGAATCCAAAATCAGGTTCCAACCCAGAATTTCATTGTAGCTATAAGTAATTGTTTTCAGAGACTAGAATTCGTCCATGCTGACTACTGTGGCTGCAATCCTAACCCTTCACAGCATTTCTTATCCATTGTACTGCAAGCTCTGTTTAACTGCAACGGCATCAGCCATGTTTCTTCATTCTTCAGACAGGTGTGGATCCATGTACATCAACAGGTATAGGTGCCAATCAACAGATAAGGATGCGTTTTTGTGTGTGTCAAACAAAGGTGTCAGTTAATGGAAAGATTTGTTTGAGGATAAAATGGAGCTTCTTTGCAAAATGGAATACTGTCCAGCGTCTATTAGCAGGCCCAGAACACAAAAGTCTTCTTATCTGTTTCTGACGGTATGGTCATATAAACTCCAAGAGTACCGATCTATACCCTCTTTCGCAACTTTGGGTTAAGAAGCGGCCACCGACGGAGCTATGCCTTTTCTTGTTTTTACTTTTTGGCCACTGCAATGTAGGTGCAGATCAGTTTGGCATCTGCAACTCACCACCTATCATGAGATGCCATACCTTTCATGGATTTTTGTACCTGGCACAATGAGAATGTTTCTGTTATCCAATCAAAGTTCTGTGCTATTATGGAATGTACTTAGCACCTCTGCAATTGCTCTACCTGCTCCAGGAATCCAAAAGCAGGTTTCAACCCAGAATTTCATTGTAGCTATAAGCAATTGTTTTCAGAGACTAGAATTCGTCCATGCTGACTACTGTGGCTGCAATCCTAATCCTTCACAGCATTTCTTATCCATTGTACTGCAAGCTCTGTTTAACTGCAAAACAAAATGGCCGCCTCCAGAATATCAATATGGCAGCCTCCATGAAAATTTCGATAGATGGAACACTGAGCGTGTCACAACGGAACCCTTCAGCATCCATGGATGATGACATCACAATGGACCCTTGCTGTTTTCCTTCCTGGCAGCAGCCATGTTTCTTCATTCTTCAGTCAGGTGTGGATCCATGCACATCAACAGGTATGGGTGCCAATCAACAGGTAAGGGTGCGTTTTTGTGTGTGTCAAACAAAGGTGTCAGTTAATGGAAAGATTTGTTTAACCACCTCCGGACCGCCTAACGCGCCGATGCGTCCGGAAGGTGGTTGCTTTTCTCCTCCTGGACGCATCGGCGCGTCATCTCGCGAGACGCGAGATTTCGCCGCAGCTGGCCCGCACATGCGCATCGCGGGCCGGCATTTCATAGAGGAGTATTTCGTCAGGACCTGCCAGCCAGCGATCATTGGCTGGCAGGTTGCTGATTTTCAAAAAAGCCAATCACAGAGCCATATAGCAGATCATATTTGTAAATATGATCTGTTATATGGCTGCCTGCTCCTCTGCTGGTTCTTTTCGTCGGTTGGATCCAGCAGAGGAGCAGGCTTCACAGTGAGTACACCAACAGTACATACTTAGCCCCAGATCACCCCCCTGAACCCCTATTAACCCTTTGATCACCCCTTCTAGCCCCTGTCAATCACTAGTGAAAGGAAAAAAAGTGATCAGTGCAAACTTTTTTTTTTCACTGGTATTGACCGTTAGGTTTTAGGTATAGTTTAGGTCCCTTGGTTAGGTAGTTAGGGATCAGTTAGCGCCCAGCCCACCGCACCGCAGTCCGTTATTCGCTGATTAGCGTATCGCTAATCAGCATTTGTACTTTTATAGTATCTGGAAGTGATCAAAACTGATCACGGTCAGATCTATAACTGTATTAGTGTCACTTTAGGTTCGCCCTCCACCCAAAACGCAGTGTTTGCCCGATCAGGCCTGATCGGTCGCCCACACGTGCGTTCGCCCACACCCGCCCCACCGCAGTGACAAAAAAAAATTTTTTTTTGATCGCTGCACATCCACTTTACACGCACTGCGGCGATAAAAAAATCACTTTTGATATTTTTTATCAACCGCAGCGGCCTCCGGTACTTCGCTAGCCTCCCCTTTGTAAGACAGGCTTGCTTTTTTTACCTGGGTAGTCTCAGGGAATACCCCTAAATTTAGTTGCCCACATGTCAAACAGGGGGTATTCCTCTGAAGAGGCCTACAGGCTTCTGACTCAGTCGGATGAGGAGTGGGAACCCTCATCTGATGAATCCAGCGGGTCAGAATACGAACCTGTAGAAAGCAGCGGCTCTCTGACCCAAAGTTCGGACGAGGAGGCTGAGGTCCCTGATAGAACCAGGCGTACCCGGCCCCGTGTTGCTAGACCGCAGGTTGCGCAGGATCCGCTTCAAGAGCATCAGAGTGGGGCTGGTGCTGCCGGATTACGTGGTGAGGCATACACCAGCAGACCAGCCCATCCTGGACCTAGTACCAGCACTGCCGTACAACCTGGTGAAGTAGCGAGCACCAGAAGGGCAGTTGAAGCTGGTACGGTGGCACGAGCAGTAGTGACCCCGTCGCAGCCACCGCAAAGACGTGCCCGTAGAGCCCCTAGAATCCCAGAGGTGCTGGCAAACCCTGATTGGCAGCCCCCAACTTCAGCCGCACCTGTAGTTCCCCCTTTCACCGCCCTGTCTGGAGTTCGGGTTGAGACAGCTCAGATCGGTTCGGCCCTGGGATTTTTTGAGCTGTTCTTGACTGCGGAGCTCTTAGACATAGTCGTGGCAGAGACAAACCGGTATGCCACACAATTTATAACCGCTAACCCGGGAAGCTTTTATGCCCAGCCTTTCCGGTGGAAACCAGTCCAAGTTTCCGAATTTAAAACTTTTCTGGGCCTCCTCCTCAACATGGGCCTGACAAAAAAACATGAATTGCGGTCATATTGGTCCACGAACCCAATTCATCACATGCCCATGTTCTCTGGTGCAATGTCCAGGACACGATTTGAGACCATCCTGCGTTTCTTGCACTTTAGTGACAACACCGCCTCCCGTCCCAGAGGCCACCCTGCTTTTGACCGGCTCCACAAAATTCGGCCCCTCATAGACCATTTCAACCAGAAATTTGCAGATTTGTATACCCCTGAGCAAAACATCTGCGTAGACGAGTCCCTAATACATTTTACCGGGCGCCTTGGCTTCAAACAATACATCCCAAGCAAGCGCGCCCGGTATGGGGTCAAATTGTATAAGCTCTGTGAAAGGGCCACAGGCTATACCCACAAATTTCGTGTCTATGAGGGAAAAGATCAGACCCTGGAGCCGGTCGGTTGCCCTGACTACCTGGGGAGCAGTGGGAAGATAGTTTGGGACTTGGTGTCACCCTTATTCGGCAAGGGGTACCATCTTTATGTGGACAATTTTTACACAAGTGTGGCCCTCTTTAGGCATTTGTTTCTAGAACGGATTGGCGCCTGTGGTACCGCGCGAACTAGTCGCGCGGGCTTCCCCCAACGGCTCGTTAGCAGCCGTCTTGCAAGGGGGCAGAGGGCCGCACTGTGTAACGAAGAACTGCTCACGGTGAAATGGAGAGACAAGCGTGACGTTTACATGCTCTCCTCCATTCACGCAGACACGACAATACAAATTGAGCGAGCAACCCGTGTCATTGAAAAGCCCCTCTCAGTCCACGACTATAACCTCCACATGGGAGGGGTCGACTTCAATGACCAGATGTTGTCTCCGTATTTAGTTTCCCGCAGAACCAGACGCTGGTATAAGAAGGTGTCTGTATATTTGATTCAATTGGCGCTGTATAATAGTTTTGTTCTCTACAGTAAGGCTGGGAGAACTGGATCCTTCCTCAAATTTCAGGAAGAGATCATTGAGAACCTCCTGTATCCAGAAGGTTCCGTGGCCCCATCCACCAGTGTAGTTAGCCGTCTACACGAGCGACATTTCCCCAATGTCGTTGATGGTACCTCAACCCAACCGTCACCCCGAAAAAGATGTCGTGTCTGTAGCAGGAGTGGAATAAGGCGTGACACCCGGTATTTCTGTCCTGACTGTCCTGACCACCCTGCCCTATGCTTAGGGGATTGTTTCCGAAAGTACCACACACAGGTACACCTAGCATAGGGATCACATCTCACCAGGATAGGCACACAGGGCTATTAGGGCCCATTCACTCACTGCTGCTGCAAACCTCTCCTTTCACCTGGGACAAAGTGCATAACGCACTTCGCCACATCTTTGGGCGATTTGCGCTTTGCACATTGACCCATGGGGGAGGAGAGGTTTGTTCTATAAAGGTAAAAAAAAAAAAAAAAAAAAAAAAAAAAAACAGGTAAGCAAACAGGTTAATGTTTAGTTCCAAAAGTTAAAGTTACATGTTCTGTTCCAAAGTTAATAAAATTATTGCGTTGTGGCCTGGTTTTTTCTTTTTTTTTGTCTTTTTACCTTCCAGGTGGACCAACCGATGAACTAGCTGCAGCACCGATGTGCATTCTGACAGAAGCATTGCGCTGCTGTCAGATTACACGCAAGTCGGTGTATGCGGCGCTGCAAGACGGGATTTTCTCCTCTGCAGTGACAGATACGTTTGCCGAAGCATACGAGCTGAGGAGGAGGCGGCGTTCCTATGCTTTGGCAAGCATTTTGTATATATATATATATATATATATAAAAAAAAAAATCCCGGCAATGATTTATTCATCCACATCGATTGATGCGAATGGAGAAATCTGGTTTGCCAGGGCATACGAGCTAAGTGGGTATGGATGTAGGGCGGAGCTCCTATGTCCTGGCAGACGCCTTTCCCCTCCATTTTTTTTTTTTGGCAGAGATTTTTTCATCCACATTGATCGATGCGAATGAAGAAATCTGTGCCGTTCATTTTTTTCTTTCAGCCCAGAAGCTGAACGGAAAAAAAAATCTCATTACCTGTATGCTCAATATAAGGAGAATAGCAGAAACTCCTAATGCTGGCCATACATGTAATGATTGCGGAGACCCTCAAATGCCAGGGCAGTACAAACACCCCACAACTGACCCCATTTTGGAAAGAAGACACCCCAAGGTATTTGCTGAGGGGCATATTGAGTCCATGAAAGATTGAAATTTTTGTCCTAAGTTAGCGGAAAGTGAGACTTTGTGAGAAAAAACAAAAAAAAATCAATTTCCGCTAACTTATGCGAAAAAAAAAAAATTCTATGAACTTGCCAGGCCCCTCATTGGATACCTTGGGGTGTCTTCTTTCCAAAGTGGGGTCACATGTGGGGTATTTATACTGCCCTGGCTTTTTAGGGGCCCTAAAGCGTGAGAAGAAGTCTGGGATCCAAATGTCTAAAAATGCCCTCCTAAAAGGAATTTGGGCCCCTTTGCGCATCTAGGCTGCAAAAAAGTGTGACACATCTGGTATCGCCGTACTCAGAAGAAGTTGGGGAATGTGTTTTGGGGTGTCATTTTACATATACCCATGCTGGGTGAGAAAAATATCTTGGTCAAATGCCAACTTTGTATAAAAAAATGGGAAAAGTTGTCGTTTGCCAAGATATTTTTCTCACCCAGCATGGGTATATGTAAAATGACACCCCAAAACACATTCCCCAACTTCTCCTGAGTACGGCGATACCAGATGTGTCACACTTTTTTGCTGCCAAGGTGGGCAAAGGGGCACATATTCCAAAGTGCACCTTTCGGATTTTGCAGGGCATTTTTTACACATTTTGATTGCAAGGTACTTCTCACACATTTGGGCCCCTAAATTGCCAGGGCAGTATAACTACGCCACAAGTGACCCCATTTTGGAAAGAAGACACCCCAAGGTATTCCGTGAGGGGCACGGCGAGTTCCTAGAATTTTTTATTTTTTGTCACAAGTTAGCAGAAAATGATGATTTTTTTTTTTTTCTCTTTTTTCCTTACAAAGTCTCATATTCCACTAACTTGCGACAAAAAAATAAAAAATTCTAGGAACTCGCCATGCCCTTCACGGAATACCTTGGGGTGTCTTCTTTCCAAAATGGGGTCACTTGTGGCGTAGTTATACTGCCCTGGCAATTTAGGGGCCCAAATGTGTGAGAAGTACCTTGCAATCAAAATGTGTAAAAAATGCCCTGCAAAATCCGAAAGGTGCACTTTGGAATATGTGCCCCTTTGCCCACCTTGGCAGCAAAAAAGTGTGACACATCTGGTATCGCCGTACTCAGGAGAAGTTGGGGAATGTGTTTTGGGGTGTCATTTTACATATACCCATGCTGGGTGAGAAAAATATCTTGGTCAAATGCCAACTTTGTATAAAAAAATGGGAAAAGTTGTCTTTTGCCAAGATATTTCTCTCACCCAGCATGGGTATATGTAAAATGACACCCCAAAACACATTCCCCAACTTCTCCTGAGTACGGCGATACCAGATGTGTGACACTTTTTTGATGCCAAGGTGGGCAAAGGGGCGCATATTCCAAAGTGCACCTTTCGTATTTCACCGGTCATTTTTTACAGATTTTGATTGCAAAGTACTTCTCACACATATGGGCCCCTAAATTGCCAGGGCAGTATAACTACGCCACAAGTGACCCCATTTTGGAAAGAAGACACCCCAAGGTATTCCGTGAGGGGCATGGCGAGTTCCTAGAATTTTTTATTTTTTGTCGCAAGTTAGTGGAATATGAGACTTTGTAAGGAAAAAAGAGAAAAAAAAAAAAATCATCATTTTCCGCTAACTTGTGACAAAAAATAAAAAATTCTAGGAACTCGCCGTGCCCCTCACGGAATACCTTGGGGTGTCTTCTTTCCAAAATGGGGTCACTTGTGGCGTAGTTATACTGCCCTGGCAATTTAGGGGCCCAAATGTATGAGAAGTACCTTGCAATCAAAATGTGTAAAAAATGCCCTGCAAAATCCGAAAGGTGCACTTTGGAATATGTGCCCCTTTGCCCACCTTGGCAGCAAAAAAGTGTGACACATCTGGTATCGCCGTACTCAGGAGAAGTTGGGGAATGTGTTTTGGGGTGTCATTTTACATATACCCATGCTGGGTGAGAAAAATATCTTGGTCAAATGCCAACTTTGTATAAAAAAATGGGAAAAGTTGTCTTTTGCCAAGATATTTCTCTCACCCAGCATGGGTTTATGTAAAATGACACCCCAAAACACATTCCCCAACTTCTCCTGAGTACGGCGATACCACATGTGTGACACTTTTTTGCTGCCAAGGTGGGCAAAGGGGCGCATATTCCAAAGTGCACCTTTCGGATTTCACCGGTCATTTTTTACACATTTTGATTGCAAAGTTCTTCTCACACATTTGGGCCCCTAAATTGCCAGGGCAGTATAACTACACCACAAGTGACCCCATTTTGGAAAGAAGACACCCCAAGGTATTCTGTGAGGGGCATGGCGAGTTCCTAGAATTTTTTATTTTTTGTCGCAAGTTAGTGGAAAATGAGACTTTGTAAGAAAAAAAAAAAAAAAAAAAATCATCATCATTTTCCGCTAACTTGTGACAAAAAATAAAAAGTTCTATGAACTCACTATGCCCATCAGCGAATACCTTAGGGTGTCTACTTTCCGAAATGGGGTCATTTGTGGGGGTTTTCTACTGTCTGGGCATTGTAGAACCTCAGGAAACATGACAGGTGCTCAGAAAATCAGAGCCGTTTCAAAAAGCGGAAATTCACATTTTTGTAACATAGTTTGTAAATGCTATAACTTTTACCCAAACCATTTTTTTTTTGCCCAAACATTTTTTTTTTATCAAAGACATGTAGAACTATAAATTTAGCGAAAAATTTATATATGGATGTCGTTTTTTTTGCTAAATTTCACAGCTGAAAGAGAAAAATGTCATTTTTTTGCAAAAAAATCGTTATATTTTGATTAATAACAAAAAAAGTAAAAATGTCAGCAGCAATAAAATACCACCAAATGAAAGCTCCATTAGTGAGAAGAAAAGGAGGTAAAATTCATTTGGGTGGTAAGTTGCATGACCGAGCGATAAACGGTGAAAGGAGTGTAGTGCCGAAGTGTAAAAAGTGGCCTGGTCATGAAGGGGGTTTCACCTAGCGGGGCTGAAGTGGTTAAGGAAAAAATGGAGCTTGTGTGCAAAATGGAATACTGTCCAGGGTCTATTAGCAGGCCCAGAACACAAGAGCCTTCTTATTTGTTTCTGACGGTATGGTCATGTAAACTCCAAGAGTACCGATCTATACCCTCTGTCGCAACTTTGGGTTAAGAAGCGGCCACCGACGGAGCTATGCCTTTTCTTGTTTTTACTTTTTGGCCACTGCAATGTAGCTGCAGATCAGTTTGTCATCTGCAACTCACCACCTATCATGAGATGCCATACCTTTTATGGATTTTTGTAGATGACAGAATGAGAATGATGCCTGTTATCCAATCAAAGTTCTGTGCTATTATGGAATGTACTTAGCACCTCTGCAATTGCTCTACCTGCTCCAGGAATCCAAAAGCAGGTTCCAACCCAGAATTTCATTGTAGCTATAAGCAATTGTTTTCAGAGACTAGAATTCGTCCATGCTGACTACTGTGGCTGCAATCCTAACTAGGGATGAGCGAACTCGAACTGTATAGTTCGGGTTCGTACCGAATTTTGGGGTGTCCGTGACACGGACCCGAACCCGGACATTTTCGTAAAAGTCCGGGTTCGGGTTCGGTGTTCGTCGCTTTCTTGGCGCTTTTGTGACGCTTTCTTGGCGCTTTTTGAAAGGCTGCAAAGCAGCCAATCAACAAGCGTCATACTACTTGCCCCAAGAGGCCGTCACAGCCATGCCTACTATTGGCATGGCTGTGATTGGCCAGAGCACCATGTGACCCAGCCTCTATTTAAGCTGGAGTCACATAGCGCCGCCCGTCACTCTGCTCTGATTAGCGTAGGGAGAGGTTGCGGATGCGACAGTAGGGCGAGATTAGGCAGATTAACTCCTCCAAAGGACTTCACTTGATTAATCGATCGATCTGCAGCTGTGCATCATTGAGCTGCTGAAATTCAAATGCTCACTCACTGTTTTTAGGCTGCCCAGACCGTTTGTCAGTCACTTTTTTCTGGGGTGTTCGGCGGCCATTTTGTGTCTTGTGCGGTGCTGCGACCAAGTGCATCCAAGCTGCGACCAAGTGCATTTAACCCTCAATGGTGTGGTTGTTTTTTGGCTAAAGCCTACATCAGGGTGAAGCTGTCACACCAAGTGCATTTAACCAGCAATAGTCTGTTCATTTTTTGGCCATATACTAAATCAGGGGCAAGCTGCGCCTGTCACCAAGTGCATTTAACCCTCAATGGTGTGGTTGTTTTTTGGCTAAAGCCTACATCAGGGTGAAGCTGTCACACCAAGTGCATTTAACCAGCAATAGTCTGTTCATTTTTTGGCCATATACTAAATCAGGGGCAAGCTGCGCCTGTCACCAAGTGCATTTAACCCTTAATGGTGTGGTTGTTTTTTGGCTAAAGCCTACATCAGGGTGAAGCTGTCACACCAAGTGCATTTAACCAGCAATAGTCTGTTCATTTTTTGGCCATATACTAAATCAGGGGCAAGCTGCGCCTGTCACCAAGTGCATTTAACCCTCAATGGTGTGGTTGTTTTTTGGCTAAAGCCTACATCAGGGTGAAGCTGTCACACCAAGTGCATTTAACCAGCAATAGTCTGTTTATTTTTTGGCCATATACTACATCAGGGGCAAGCTGCGCCCGTCACCAAGTGCATTTAACCCTCAGTAGTGTGGTTGGTCAAGCTGTGACACCAAGTGCATTTAACCAGCAATAGTCTGTTCATTTTTTGGCCATATACTACTTAAGGGGCAAGCTGCGCCCGTCACCAAGTGCATTTAACCAGCAATAGTGTGGTTATTTTTTGGCCATATCCCAGTCTAATTCTGTCACTAAATCCATACCGGTCACCCAGCGCCTAAATACTAGGCCTCAAATTTATATCCCGCTAAATCTCTCGTTACCGCTGTCCTGTTGTGGCTGGGAAAGTTATTTAGTGTCCGTCAAAGCACATTTTTTGTTCTGGGTTGAAGTACAATTCCCAATTTAGCAATTTCATAATTTAGTGGTTCCTGCTATATCAGAGCTATTTGAAATCTATCCCTAAAAGGGTATATAATATTCAAGGTGCACATAGGGTCATTCAGAATAACTTCACACACACCCGCTACTGTGCATTTCCAAGTCTAATTCTGTCACTAAACCCATACCTGTCACCCAGCACCTAAATACTAGGCCTCAAATTTATATCCCGCTAAATCTCTCGTTACCGCTGTCCTGTTGTGGCTGGGAAAGTTATTTAGTGTCCGTCAAAGCACATTTTTTGTTCTGGGTTGAAATACAATTCCCAATTTAGCAATTTCATAATTTAGTGGTTTCTGCTATATCAGAGCTATTTGAAATCTATCCCTAAAAGGGTATATAATATTCAAGGTGCACATTGGGTCATTCAGAACAACTTCACACACACCCGCTACTGTGTATTTCCAAGTCTAATTCTGTCACTAAACCCATACCTGTCACCCAGCGCCTCAATACTAGGCCTCAAATTTATATCCTGCTAAATCTCTCGTTACCGCTGTCCTGTTGTGGCTGGGAAAGTTATTTAGTGTCCGTCAAAGCACATTTTTTGTTCTGGGTTGAAATACAATTCCCAATTTAGCAATTTCATAATTTAGTGGTTTCTGCTATATCAGAGCTATTTGAAATCTATCCCTAAAAGGGTAGATCATATTGAAGGTGCACATAGGGTCATTCAGAATAACTTCACACACACCCGCTACTGTGCATTTCCAAGTCTAATTCTGTCACTAAACCCATACCTGTCACCCAGCGCCTAAATACTAGGCCTCAAATTTATATCCCGCTAAATCTCTCGTTACCGCTGTCCTGTTGTGGCTGGGAAAGTTATTTAGTGTCCGTCAAAGCACATTTTTTGTTCTGGGTTGAAATACAATTCCCAATTTAGCAATTTCATAATTTAGTGGTTTCTGCTATATCAGAGCTATTTGAAATCTATCCCTAAAAGGGTATATAATATTCAAGGTGCACATTGGGTCATTCAGAATAACTTCACACACACCCGCTACTGTGTATTTCCAAGTCTAATTCTGTCACTAAACCCATACCTGTCACCCAGCGCCTAAATACTAGGCCTCAAATTTATATCCTGCTAAATCTCTCGTTACCGCTGTCCTGTTGTGGCTGGGAAAGTTATTTAGTGTCCGTCAAAGCACATTTTTTGTTCTGGGTTGAAATACAATTCCCAATTTAGCAATTTCATAATTTAGTGGTTTCTGCTATATCAGAGCTATTTGAAATCTATCCCTAAAAGGGTAGATCATATTGAAGGTGCACATAGGGTCATTCAGAATAACTTCACACACACACGCTACTGTGCATTTCCAAGTCTAATTCTGTCACTAAACCCATACCTGTCACCCAGCGCCTAAATACTAGGCCTCAAATTTATATCCCGCTAAATCTCTCGTTACCGCTGTCCTGTTGTGGCTGGGAAAGTTATTTAGTGTCCGTCAAAGCACATTTTTTGTTCTGGGTTGAAATACAATTCCCAATTTAGCAATTTCATAATTTAGTGGTTTCTGCTATATCAGAGCTATTTGAAATCTATCCCTAAAAGGGTATATAATATTCAAGGTGCACATTGGGTCATTCAGAATAACTTCACACACACCCGCTACTGTGTATTTCCAAGTCTAATTCTGTCACTAAACCCATACCTGTCACCCAGCGCCTAAATACTAGGCCTCAAATTTATATCCTGCTAAATCTCTCGTTACCGCTGTCCTGTTGTTGCTGGGCAAGATATTTAGTGTCCGTCAAAGCACATTTTTTGTTCTGGGTTGAAATACAATTCCCAATTTAGCAATTTCATAATTTAGTGGTTTCTGCTATATCAGAGCTATTTGAAATCTATCCCTAAAAGGGTATATAATATTCAAGGTGCACATAGGGTCATTCAGAATAACTTCACACACACACGCTACTGTGCATATCCCAGTCTAATTCTGTCACTAAATCCATACCTGTCACCCAGCGCCTAAATACTAGGCCTCATTTTTATATCCAGCTAAATCTCTCGTTACCGCTGTACTGTTGTTGCTGGGCAAGTTATTTAGTGTCCGTCAAAGCACATTTTTTGTTCTGGGTTGAAATACAATTCCCAATTTAGCAATTTCATAATTTAGTGGTTCCTGCTATATCAGAGCTATTTGAAATCTATCCCTAAAAGGGTATATAATATTCAAGGTGCACATAGGGTCATTCAGAATAACTTCACACACACCCGCTACTGTGTATTTCCAAGTCTAATTCTGTCACTAAACCCATACCTGTCACCCAGCGCCTAAATACTAGGCCTCAAATTTATATCCTGCTAAATCTCTCGTTACCGCTGTCCTGTTGTGGCTGGGAAAGTTATTTAGTGTCCGTCAAAGCACATTTTTTGTTCTGGGTTGAAATACAATTCCCAATTTAGCAATTTAAAAATTTAGTGGTTTCTGCTGTATCAGAGCTATTTGAAATTTATCCCTAAAAGGGTATATAATATTCAAGGTGCACATAGGGTCATTCAGAATTACTTCACACACACGCTACTGTGCATTTCCAAGTCTAATTCTGTTAGTAAATCCATACCGGTCACCCAGCGCCTAAACACTAGGCCTCAAATTTATATCCCGCTGAATTTGAATACAATACATTGGGCCAAATAATATTTTTGTTGTTGTGGTGAACCATAACAATGAGAAAAACATCTAGTAAGGGACGCGGACGTGGACATGGTCGTGGTGGTGTTAGTGGACCCTCTGGTGCTGGGAGAGGACGTGGCCGTTCTGCCACATCCACACGTCCTAGTGTACCAACTACCTCAGGTCCCAGTAGCCGCCAGAATTTACAGCGATATATGGTGGGGCCCAATGCCGTTCTAAGGATGGTAAGGCCTGAGCAGGTACAGGCATTAGTCAATTGGGTGGCCGACAGTGGATCCAGCACGTTCACATTATCTCCCACCCAGTCTTCTGCAGAAAGCGCACAGATGGCGCCTGAAAACCAACCCCATCAGTCTGTCACATCACCCCCATGCATACCAGGGAAACTGTCTCAGCCTCAAGTTATGCAGCAGTCTCTTATGCTGTTTGAAGACTCCGCTGGCAGGGTTTCCCAAGGGCATCCACCTAGCCCTTCCCCAGCGGTGAAAGATATAGAATGCACTGACGCACAACCACTTATGTTTCCTGATGATGAGGACATGGGAATACCACCTCAGCATGTCTCTGATGATGACGAAACACAGGTGCCAACTGCTGCTTCTTTCTGCAGTGTGCAGACTGAACAGGAGGTCAGGGATCAAGACTGGGTGGAAGACGATGCAGGGGATGATGAGGTCCTAGACCCCACATGGAATGAAGGTCGTGCCACTGACTTTCACAGTTCGGAGGAAGAGGCAGTGGTGAGACCGAGCCAACAGCGTAGCAAAAGAGGGAGCAGTGGGCAAAAGCAGAACACCCGCCGCCAAGAGACTCCGCCTGCTACTGACCGCCGCCATCTGGGACCGAGCACCCCAAAGGCAGCTTCAAGGAGTTCCCTGGCATGGCACTTCTTCAAACAATGTGCTGACGACAAGACCCGAGTGGTTTGCACGCTGTGCCATCAGAGCCTTAAGCGAGGCATTAACGTTCTGAACCTGAGCACAACCTGCATGACCAGGCACCTGCATGCAAAGCATGAACTGCAGTGGAGTAAACACCTTAAAACCAAGGAAGTCACTCAGGCTCCCCCTGCTACCTCTTCTGCTGCTGCCGCCTCGGCCTCTTCTGCTGCTGCCGCCTCGGCCTCTTCCTCCGCCTCTGGAGGAACGTTGGCACCTGCCGCCCAGCAAACAGGGGATGTACCACCAACACCACCACCACCACCTCCGTCACCAAGCGTCTCAACCATGTCACACGGCAGCGTTCAGCTCTCCATCTCACAAACATTTGAGAGAAAGCGTAAATTCCCACCTAGCCACCCTCGATCCCTGGCCCTGAATGCCAGCATTTCTAAACTACTGGCCTATGAAATGCTGTCATTTAGGCTGGTGGACACAGACAGCTTCAAACAGCTCATGTCGCTTGCTGTCCCACAGTATGTTGTTCCCAGCCGCCACTACTTCTCCAAGAGAGCCGTGCCTTCCCTGCACAACCAAGTATCCGATAAAATCAAGTGTGCACTGCGCAACGCCATCTGTGGCAAGGTCCACCTAACCACAGATACGTGGACCAGTAAGCACGGCCAGGGACGCTATATCTCCCTAACTGCACACTGGGTAAATGTAGTGGCAGCTGGGCCCCAGGCGGAGAGCTGTTTGGCGCACGTCCTTCCGCCGCCAAGGATCGCAGGGCAACATTCTTTGCCTCCTGTTGCCACCTCCTCCTTCTCGGCTTCCTCCTCCTCTTCTTCCACCTGCTCATCCAGTCAGCCACACACCTTCACCACCAACTTCAGCACAGCCCGGGGTAAACGTCAGCAGGCCATTATGAAACTCATATGTTTGGGGGACAGGCCCCACACCGCACAGGAGTTGTGGCGGGGTATAGAACAACAGACCGACGAGTGGTTGCTGCCGGTGAGCCTCAAGCCCGGCCTGGTGGTGTGCGATAATGGGCGAAATCTCATTGCAGCTCTGGGACTAGTCAATTTGACGCACATCCCTTGCTTGGCGCATGTGCTGAATTTGGTGGTGCAGAAGTTCATTCACAACTACCCCGACATGTCAGAGCTGCTGCATAAAGTGCGGGCCGTCTGTTCGCGCTTCCGGCGTTCACATCCTGCTGCTGCTCGCCTGTCTGCGCTACAGCGTAACTTCGGCCTTCCCGCTCACCGCCTCATATGCGACGTGCCCACCAGGTGGAACTCCACCTTGCACATGCTGGACAGACTGTGCGAGCAGCAGCAGGCCATAGTGGAGTTTCAGCTGCAGCACGCACGGGTCAGTCGCACTACAGAACAGCACCACTTCACCACCAATGACTGGGCCTCCATGCGAGACCTGTGTGCCCTGTTGCGCTGTTTCGAGTACTCCACCAACATGGCCAGTGGCGATGACGCCGTTATCAGCGTTACAATACCACTTCTATGTCTCCTTGAGAAAACACTTAGGGCGATGATGCAAGAGGAGGTGGCCCAGGAGGAGGAGGAGGAGGAGGAGGAGGAAGAGGGGTCATTTTTAGCACTTTCAGGCCAGTCTCTTCGAAGTGACTCAGAGGGAGGTTTTTGGCAACAGCAGAGGCCAGGTACAAATGTGGCCAGACAGGGCCCACTACTGGAGGACGAGGAGGACGAGGATGAGGAGGAGGTGGAGGAGGATGAGGATGAAGCATGGTCACAGCGGGGTGGCACCCAACGCAGCTCGAGTCCATCACTGGTGCGTGGCTGGGGGGAAAGGCAGGACGATGAAGATACGCCTCCCACAGAGGACAGCTTGTCCTTACCCCTGGGCAGCCTGGCACACATGAGCGACTACATGCTGCAGTGCCTGCGCAACGACAGCAGAGTTGCCCACATTTTAACCTGTGCGGACTACTGGGTTGCCACCCTGCTGGATCCACGCTACAAAGACAATGTGCCCACCTTACTTCCTGCACTGGAGCGTGATAGGAAGATGCGCGAGTACAAGCGCACGTTGGTAGACGCGCTACTGAGAGCATTCCCAAATGTCACAGGGGAACAAGTGGAAGCCCAAGGCCAAGGCAGAGGAGGAGCAAGAGGTCGCCAAGGCAGCTGTGTCAATGCCAGCTCCTTTGAGGGCAGGGTTAGGATGGCAGAGATGTGGAAAACTTTTATCAACACGCCACAGCTAACTGCACCACCACCTGATACGCAACGTGTTAGCAGGAGGCAACATTTCACTAACATGGTGGAACAGTACGTGTGCACACCCCTCCACGTACTGACTGATGGTTCGGCCCCATTCAACTTCTGGGTCTCTAAATTGTCCACGTGGCCAGAGCTAGCCTTTTATGCCTTGGAGGTGCTGGCCTGCCCGGCGGCCAGCGTTTTGTCTGAACGTGTATTCAGCACGGCAGGGGGCGTCATTACAGACAAACGCAGCCGCCTGTCTACAGCCAATGTGGACAAGCTGACGTTCATAAAAATGAACCAGGCATGGATCCCACAGGATCTGTCCGTCCCTTGTCCAGATTAGACATTAACTACCTCCCCTTAACCATATATTATTGGACTCCAGGGCACTTCCTCATTCAATCCTATTTTTATTTTCATTTTACCATTATATTGCGAGGCTACCCAAAGTTGAATGAACCTCTCCTGTGTCTGGGTGCCGGGGCCTAAATATATGCCAATGGACTGTTCCAATGTTGGGTGACGTGAAGCCTAATTCTCTGCTATGACATGCAGAATGATTCTCTGCTGACATGAAGCCAGATTGTCTGTTACGAGACCTCTCTCCTCTGCCTGTGTGCTGGGCCTAAATATATGCCAATGGACTGTTGCAGTGGTGGCTGACGTGAAGCCTCATTCTCTGCTATGACATGCAGACTGATTCTCTGCTGACATGAAGACAGATTCTCTGTTACGGGACCTCCCTCCTCTGCCTGGGTGCTGGGCCTAAATATATGCCAATGGACTGTTGCAGTGGTGGCTGACGTGAAGCCTCATTCTCTGATATGACATGCAGACTGATTCTCTGCTGACATGAAGACAGATTCTCTGTTACGGGACCTCCCTCCTCTGCCTGGGTGCTGGGCCTAAATATATGCCAATGGACTGTTGCAGTGGTGGCTGACGTGAAGCCTCATTCTCTGCTATGACATGCAGACTGATTCTCTGCTGACATGAAGACAGATTCTCTGTTACGGGACCTCCCTCCTCTGCCTGGGTGCTGGGCCTAAATATATGTCAATGGACTGTTGCAGTGGTGGCTGACGTGAAGCCTCATTCTCTGCTATGACATGCAGACTAATTCTCTGCTGACATGAAGACAGATTCTCTGTTACGGGACCTCTCTCCTCTGCCTGTGTGTGTGCTGGGCCTAAATATATGCCAATGGACTGTTGCAGTGGTGGCTGACATGAAGCCTCATTCTCTGCTATGACATGCAGACTGATTCTCTGCTGACATAAAGCCAGATTGTCTGTTACGGGACCTCTCTCCTCTGCCTGTGTGTGTGCTGGGCCTAAATATATGCCAATGGACTGTTGCAGTGGTGGCTGACGTGAAGCCTCATTCTCTGCTATGACATGCAGACTGATTCTCTGCTGACATGAAGCCAGATTCTCTGTTACGGGACCTCTCTCCTCTGCCTGTGTGTGTGCTGGGCCTAAATATATGCCAATGGACTGTTGCAGTGGTGGCTGACGTGAAGCCTCATTCTCTGCTATGACATGCAGACTGATTCTCTGCTGACATGAAGCCAGATTCTCTGTTACGGGACCTCCCTCCTCTGCCTGTGTGTGTGCTGGGCCTAAATATATGCCAATGGACTGTTGCAGTGGTGGCTGACGTGAAGCCTCATTCTCTGCTATGACATGCAGACTGATTCTCTGCTGACATGAAGACAGATTCTCTGTTACGGGACCTCCCTCCTCTGCCTGGGTGCTGGCCTAAATATATGCCAATGGACTGTTGCAGTGGTGGCTGACGTGAAGCCTCATTCTCTGCTATGACATGCAGACTGATTCTCTGCTGACATGAAGCCAGATTCTCTGTTACGGGACCTCCCTCCTCTGCCTGGGTGCTGGGCCTAAATATATGCCAATGGACTGTTGCAGTGGTGGCTGACGTGAAGCCTCATTCTCTGCTATGACATGCAGACTAATTCTCTGCTGACATGAAGCCAGATTCTCTGTTACGGGACCTCTCTCCTCTGCCTGGGTGCTGGGCCTAAATTTATGAAAATGGACTCTTACAGTAGTGGGTGACGTGAAGCCAGATTCTCTGCTATGGGACCTCTCTCCAATTGATTTTGGTTAATTTTTATTTATTTAATTTTTATTTTAATTCATTTCACTATCCTACATGTTGCTGCCTTTTGCAGCCCTCTAGCTCTTTCCTGGGCTGTTTACAGCCTTTTTAGTGCCGAAAAGTTCGGGTCCCCATTGACTTCAATGGGGTTCGGGTTCGGGACGAAGTTCGGATCGGGTTCGGATCCCGAACCCGAACATTTCCGGGATGTTCGGCCGAACTTCTCGAACCCGAACATCCAGGTGTTCGCTCAACTCTAATCCTAACCCTTCACAGCATTTCTTATCCATTGTACTGCAAGCTCTGTTTAACTGCTTTTCATTCATTTCTTCATTCTTCAGTCAGGTGTGGATCCATGTACATCAACAGGTATGGGGGCCAATCAACAGGTAAGGATGCGTTTTTGTGTGTGTCAAACAAAGGTGTCAATTAATGGAAAGATTTGTTTGAGGATAAAATGGAGCTTCTGTGCAAAATGGAATACTGTCCAGCGTCTATTAGCAGGCCCAGAACACAAAAGCCTTCTTATCTGTTTCTGACGGTATGGTCATATAAACTCCAAGAGTACCGATCTATACCCTCTATCGCAACTTTGGGTTAAGAAGCGGCCACCGACGGAGCTATGCCTTTTCTTGTTTTTACTTTTTGGCCACTGCAATGTAGCTGCAGATCAGTTTGTCATCTGCAACTCACCACCTATCATGAGATGCCATACCTTTTAAGGATTTTTGTAGATGACAGAATGAGAATGTGACTGTTATCCAATCAAAGTTCTGTGCTATTATGGAATGTACTTAGCACCTCTGCAATTGCTCTACCTGCTCCAGGAATCCAAAAGCAGGTTCCAACCCAGAATTTCATTGTAGCTATAAGCAATTGTTTTCAGAGACTAGAATTCTTCCATGCTGACTACTGTGGCTGCAATCCTAACCCTTCACAGCATTTCTTATCCATTGTACTGCAAGCTCTGTTTAACTGCAACGGCAGCAGCCATATTTCTTCATTCTTCAGTCAGGTGTGGATCCATGAACATCAACAGGTATGAGAGCCAATCAACAGGTTTGGATGCGTTTTTGTGTGTGTCAAACAAAGGTGTCAGTTAATGGAAAGATTTGTTTGAGGATAAAATGGAGCTTCTGTGTAAAATGGAATACTGTCCAGCGTCTATTAGCAGGCCCAGAACACAAAAGCCTTCTTATCTGTTTCTGACTTTATGGTTATATAAACTCCAAGAGTACCGATCTATACCCTCTGTCGCAACTTTGGGTTAAGAAGCGGCCACCGACGGAGCTATGCCTTTTCTTGTTTTTACTTTTTGGCCACTGCAATGTAGGTGCAGATCAGTTTGTCATCTGCAACTCACCACCTATCATGAGATGCCATACCTTTCATGGATTTCTGTACCTGGCACAATGAGAATGTTTCTGTTATCCAATCAAAGTTCTGTGCTATTATGGAATGTACTTAGCACCTCTGCAATTGCTCTACCTGCTCCAGGAATCCAAAAGCAGGTTCCAACCCAGAATTTCATTGTAGTTATAAGCAATTGTTTTCAGAGACTAGAATTCTTCCATGCTGACTACTGTGGCTGCAATCCTAACCCTTCACAGCATTTCTTATCCATTGTACTGCAAGCTCTGTTTAACTGCAAAACAAAATGGCCGCCTCCAGAATATAATTATGGCAGCCTCCATGAAAATTTCAATAGATGGAACACTGAGCGTGTCACAACGGAACCCTTCAGCATCCATGGATGATGACATCACAATGGACCCTTGCTGTTTTCCTTCCTGGCAGCAGCCATGTTTCTTCATTCTTCAGTCAGGTGTGGATCCATGCACTTCAACAGGTATGGGTGCCAATCAACAGGTAAGGGTGCGTTTTTGTGTGTGTCAAACAAAGGTGTCAGTTAATGGAAAGATTTGTTTAATGAAAAAATGGAGCTCGTGTGCAAAATGGAATACTGTCCAGGGTCTATTAGCAGGCCCAGAACATAAAAGCCTTCTTATCTGATTCTGACGGTATGGTCATATAAACTCCAAGATTACCGATCTATACCCTCTGTCGCAACTTTGGGTTAAGAAGCGGCCACCGACGGAACTATGCCTAATCTTGTTTTTACTTTTTGGCCAATGCAATGTAGGTGCAGATCAGTTTAACATCTGCAACTTACCACCTATCATGAGATACCATACCTTTTATGGATTTTTGTAGCTGTCAGAATGAGAAAGTGCCTGTTATCCAATCAAAGTTCTGTGCTATTTGGAATGTACTTAGCACCTCTGCAATTGCTCTACCTGCTCCAGGAATCCAAAAGCAGGTTCCAACCCAGAATTTCATTGTAGCTATAAGCAATTGTTTTCAGAGACTAGAATTCGTCCATGCTGACTACTGTGGCTGCAATCCTAACCCTTCACAGCATTTCTTATCCATTGTACTGCAAGCTCTGTTTAACTGCAACGGCAGCAGCCATGTTTCTTCATTCTTCAGTCAGGTGTGGATCCATGTACATCAACTGGTATAGGTGCCAATCAACAGGTAAGGATGCGTTTTTGTGTGTCAAACAAAGGTGTCAGTTAATGGAAAGATTTGTTTGAGGATAAAAAGGAGCTTCTGTGCAAAATGGAATACTGTCCAGCGTCTATTAGCAGGCCCAGAACACAAAAGCCTTCCTATCTGTTTCTGACGGTATGGTCATATAAACTCCAAGAGTACCGATCTATACCCTCTGTCGCAACTTTGGGTTAAGAAGCGGCCACCGACGGAGCTATGCCTTTTCTTGTTTTTACTTTTTGGCCACTGCAATGTAGGTGCAGATCAGTTTATCATCTGCAACTCACCACCTATCATGAGATACCATAATTTTTATGGATTTTTGTAGCTGGCAGAATGAGAATGTGCCTGTTATCCAATCAAAGTTCTGTGCTATTTGGAATGTACTTAGCACCTCTACAATTGCTCTACCTGCTCCAGGAATCCAAAAGCAGGTTCCAACCCAGAATTTCATTGTAGCTATAAGCAATTGTTTTCAGAGACTAGAATTCGTCCATGCTGACTACTGTGGCTGCAATCCTAACCCTTCACAGCATTTCTTATCCATTGTACTGCAAGCACTGTTTAGCTGCAACGGCAGCAGCCATGTTTTTTCATTCTTCAGTCAGGTGTGGATCTATGTACATCAACAGGTATGGGTGCCAATCAACAGGTAAGGATGCGTTTTTGTGTGTCAAACAAAGGTGTCAGTTAATGGAAAGATTTGTTTGAGGATAAAATGGAGCTTGTGTGCAAAATGGAATACTGTCCAGCGTCTATTAGCAGGCCCAGAACACAAAAGCCTTCTTATCTGTTTCTGACGGTATGGTCATATAAACTCCAAGAGTACCGATCTATACCCTCTGTCGCAACTTTGGGTTAAGAAGCGGCCACCGACGGAGCTATGCCTTTTCTTGTTTTTACTTTTGGCCACTGCAATGTAGGTGCAGATCATTTTATCATCTGCATCTCACCACCTATCATGAGATGCCATACCTTTTATGTATTTTTGTAGCTGGCAGAATGAGAATGTGCCTGTTATCCAATCAAAGTTCTGTGCTATTATGGAATGTACTTAGCACCTCTGCAATTTCTCTACCTGCTCCAGGAATCCAAAAGCAGGTTCCAACCCAGAATTTCATAGTAGCTATAAGCAATTGTTTTCAGAGACTAGAATTCGTCCATGCTGACTACTGTGGCTGCAATCCTACCCCTTCACAGCATTTCTTATCCATTGTACTGCAAGCTCTGTTTAACTGCAAAACAAAATGGCTGCCTCCAGAAAATCAATATGGCAGCCTCCATGAAAATTTCAATAGATGGAACACTGAGCGTGTCACAACGGAACCCTTCAGCATCTATGGATGATGACATCACAATGGACCCTTGCTGTTTTCCTTCCTGGCAGCAGCCATGTTTCTTCATTCTTCAGTTAGGTGTGGATCCATGCACATATACAGGTATGGGTGCCAATCAACAGGTAAGGGTGCGTTTTTGTGTGTGTCAAACAAAGGTGTCAGTTAATGGAAAGATTTGTTTGAGGATAAAATGGAGCTTCTGTGCAAAATGGAATACTGTCCAGCGTCTATTAGCAGGCCCAGAACACAAAAGCCTTCTTATCTGTTTCTGACGGTATGGTCATATGAACTCCAAGAGTACCGATCTATACCCTCTGTCGCAACTTTGGGTTAAGAAGCGGCCACCGACAGAGCTATGCCTTTTCTTGTTTTTACTTTTTGGCCACTGCAATGTAGGTGCAGATCAGTTTATCATCTGCAACTCACCACCTATCATGAGTTTCCATACCTTTTATGGATTTTTGTAGCTGGCAGAATGAGAATGTGCCTGTTATCCAATCAAAGTTCTGTGCTATTATGGAATGTACTTAGCACCTCTGCAATTGCTCTACCTGCTCCAGGAATCCAAAAGCAGGTTCCATCCCAGAATTTCATTGTAGCTATAAGCAATTGTTTTCAGAGACTAGAATTCGTCCATGCTGACTACTGTGGCTGCAATCCTAACCCTTCACAGCATTTCTTTTCCATTGTATTGCAAGCTCTGTTTAACTGCAACGGCAGCAGCCATGTTTCTTCATTCTTCAGTCAGGTGTGGATCCATGTACATCAACAGGTATAGGTGCCAATCAACAGGTAAGGATGCGTTTTTGTGTGTGTCAAACAAAGGTGTCAGTTAATGGAAAGATTTGTTTGAGGATAAAATGGAGCTTCTGTGCAAAATGAAATACTGTCCAGCGTCTATTAGCAGGCCCAGAACACAAAAGCCTTCTTATCTGTTTCTGACGGTATGGTCATATAAACTCCAAGAGTACCGATCTATACCCTCTGTCGCAACTTTGGGTTAAGAAGCGTCCACCGACGGAGCTATGCCTTTTCTTGTTTTTACTTTTTGGCCGCTGCAATGTAGCTGCAGATCAGTTTGTCATCTGCAACTCACCACCTATCATGAGATGCCATACCTTTTATGGATTTTTGTAGATGACAGAATGAGAATGTGCCTGTTATCCAATCAAAGTTATGTGCTATTATGGAATGTACTTAGCACCTCTGCAATTGCTCTACCTGCTCCAGGAATCCAAAAGCAGGTTCCAACCCAGAATTTCATTGTAGCTATAAGCAATTGTTTTCAGAGACTAGAATTCGTCCATGCTGACTACTGTGGCTGCAATCCTAACCCTTCACAGCATTTCTTATCCATTGTACTGCAAGCTCTGTTTAACTGCAAAACAAAATGGCAGCCTCCATGAAAATTTCAATAGATGGAACACTGAGCGTGTCACAACGGAACCCTTCAGCATCTATGGATGATGACATCACAATGGACCCTTGCTGTTTTCCTTCCTGGCAGCAGCCATGTTTCTTCATTCTTCAGTCAGGTGTGGATCCATGCACTTCAACAGGTAAGGGTGCCAATCAACAGGTAAGGGTGCGTTTTTGTGTGTGTCAAACAAAGGTGTCAGTTAATGGAAAGATTTGTTTAAGGAAAAAATGGAGCTTGTATGCAAAATGGAATACTGTCCAGCGTCTATTAGCAGGCCCAGAACACAAAAGCCTTCTTATCTGTTTCTGACGGTATGGTCATATAAACTCCAAGAGTACCGATCTATACCCTCTGTCGCAACTTTGGGTTAAGAAGCGGCCACCGACGGAGCTATGCCTTTTCTTGTTTTTACTTTTTGGCCACTGCAATGTAGCTGCAGATCAGTTTATCATCTGCAACTCACCACCTATCATGAGATACCATACCTTTTATGGATTTTTGTAGCTGGCAGAATGAGAATGTGCCTGTTATCCAATCAAAGTTCTGTGCTATTATGGAATGTACTTAGCACCTCTGCAATTGCTCTACCTGCTCCAGGAATCCAAAAGCAGGTTCCAACCCAGAATTTCATTGTAGCTATAAGCAATTGTTTTCAGAGACTAGAATTCGTCCATGCTGACTACTGTGGCTGCAATCCTAACCCTTCACAGCATTTCTTATCCATTGTACTGCAAGCTCTGTTTAACTGCAAAACAAAATGGCCGCCTCCAGAATATCAATATGGCAGCCTCCATGAAAATTTCAATAGATGGAACACTGAGCGTGTCACAACGGAACCCTTCAGCATCCATGGATGATGACATCACAATGGACCCTTGCTGTTTTCCTTCCTGGCAGCAGCCATGTTTCTTCATTCTTCAGTCAGGTGTGGATCCATGCACTTCAACAGGTAAGGGTGCCAATCAACAGGTAAGGGTGCGTTTTTGTGTGTGTCAAACAAAGGTGTCAGTTAATGGAAAGATTTGTTTAAGGAAAAAATGGAGCTTCTGTGCAAAATGGAATACTGTCCAGGGTCTATTAGCAGGCCCAGAACACAAAAGCCTTCTTATCTGTTTCTAAAGGTATGGTCATATAAACTCCAAGAGTACCGATCTATACCCTCTGTCGCAACTTTGGGTTAAGAAGCGGCCACCGACAGCGCTATGCCTTTTCTTGTTTTTACTTTTTGGCCACTGCAATGTAGGTGCAGATCAGTTTATCATCTGCAACTCACCACCTATCATGAGATTCCATACCTTTTATGGATTTTTGTAGCTGGCAGAATGAGAATGTGCCTGTTATAAAATCAAAGTTCTGTGCTATTATGGAATGTACTTAGCACCTCTGCAATTGCTCTACCTGCTCCAGGAATCCAAAAGCAGGTTCCAACCCAGAATTTCATTGTAGCTATAAGCAATTGTTTTCAGAGACTAGAATTCGTCCATGCTGACTACTGTGGCTGCAATCCTAACCCTTCACAGCATTTCTTATCCATTGTACTGCTAGCTCTGTTTAACTGCAACGGCAGCAGCCATGTTTCTTCATTCTTCAGTCAGGTGAGGATCCATGTACATCAACAGGTATGGGTGCCAATCAACAGGTAAGGATGCGTTTTTGTGTGTGTCAAACAAAGGTGTCAGTTAATGGAAAGATTTTTTTGAGGATAAAATGGAGCTTCTGTGCAAATAGGAATACTGTCCAGCTCTGATAGCAGGCCCAGAACACAAAAGCCTTCTTATCTGTTTCTGACGGTATGGTCATATAAACTCCAAGAGTACCGATCTATACCCTCTGTCGCAACTTTGGGTTAAGAAGCGGCCACCGACGGAGCTATGCCTTTTCTTGTTTTTACTTTTTGGCCACTGCAATGTAGGTGCAGATCAGTTTGTCATCTGCAACTCACCACCTATCATGAGATGCCATACCTTTTATGGATTTTTGTAGCTGGCAGAATGAGAATGTGCCTGTTATCCAATCAAAGTTCTGTGCTATTATGGAATGTACTTAGCACCTCTGAAATTGCTCTACCTGCTCCAGGAATCCAAAAGCAGGTTCCAACCCAGAATTTCATTGTAGCTATAAGCAATTGTTTTCAGAGACTAGAATTCGTCCATGCTGACTACTATGGCTGCAATCCTAACCCTTCACAGCATTTCTTATCCATTGTACTGCTAGCTCTGTTTAACTGCAACGGCAGCAGCCATGTTTCTTCATTCTTCAGTCAGGTGAGGATCCATGTACATCAACAGGTATGGGTGCCAATCAACAGGTAAGGGTGCGTTTTTGTGTGTGTCAAACAAAGGTGTCAGTTAATGGAAAGATTTGTTTAAGGAAAAAATGGAGCTTGTGTGCAAAATGGAATACTGTCCAGGGTCTATTAGCAGGCCCAGAACACAAAAGCCTTCTTATCTGTTTCTGACGGTATGGTCATATAAACTCCAAGAGTACCGATCTATACCCTCTGTCGCAACTTTGGGTTAAGAAGCGGCCACCGACGGAGCTATGCCTTTTCTTGTTTTTACTTTTTGGCCACTGCAATGTAGCTGCAAATCAGTTTGTCATCTGCAACTCACCACCTATCATGAGATGCCATACCTTTTATGGATTTTTGTAGATGACAGAATGAGAATGTGCCTGTTATCCAATCAAAGTTCTGTGCTATTATGGAATGTACTTAGCACTTCTGCAATTGCTCTACCTGCTCCAGGAATCCAAAAGCAGGTTCCAACCCAGAATTTCATTGTAGCTATAAGCAATTGTTTTCAGAGACTAGAATTCGTCCATGCTGACTACTGTGGCTGCAATCCTAACCCTTCACAGCATTTCTTATCCATTGTACTGCAAGCTCTGTTTAACTGCAATGGCAGCAGCCATGTTTCTTCATTCTTCAGTCAGGTGTGGATCCATGTACATCAACAGGTATGGGTGCCAATTAACAGGTAAGGGTGTGTTTTTGTGTGTGTCAAACAAAGGTGTCAGTTAATGGAAAGATTTGTTTGAGGATAAAATGGAGCTTGTGTGCAAAATGGAATACTGTCCAGGGTCTATTAGCAGGCCCAGAACACAAAAGCCTTCTTATCGGTTTCTGACGGTATGGTCATATAAACTCCAAGAGTACCGATCTATACCCTCTGTCGCAACTTTGGGTTAAGAAGCGGCCACCGACAGAGCTATGCCTTTTCTTGTTTTTACTTTTTGGCCACTGCAATGTAGGTGCAGATCAGTTTGTCATCTGCAACTCACCACCTATCATGAGATGCCATATTTTTTATGGATTTTTATAGCTGGCAGAATGAGAATGTGCCTGTTATCCAATCAAAGTTCTGTGCTATTATGGAATGTACTTAGCACCTCTGCAATTGCTCTACCTGCTCCAGGAATCCAAAAGCAGGTTCCAACCTAGAATTTCATTGTAGCTATAAGCAATTGTTTTCAGAGACTAGAATTCGTCCATGCTGACTACTGTGGCTGCAATCCTAACCCTTCAAAGCATTTCTTATCCATTGTACTGCAAGCTCTGTTTAACTGCAAAACAAAATGGCTGCCTCCAGAAAATCAATATGGCAGCCTACATGAAAATTTCAATAGATGGAACACTGAGCGTGTCTCAACGGAACCCTTCAGCATCCATGGATGATGACATCACAATGGACCCTTGCTGTTTTCCTTCCTGGCAGCAGCCATGTTTCTTCATTCTTCATTCAGGTGTGGATCCATGCACATCAACAGGTATGGGTGCCAATCAACAGGTAAGGGTGCGTTTTTGTGTGTGTCAAACAAAGTTGTCAGTTAATGGAAAGATTTGTTTAAGGAAAAAATGGAGCTTGTGTGCAAAATGGAATACTGTCCAGCGTCTATTAGCAGGCCCAGAACACAAAAGCCTTCTTATCTGTTTCTGACGGTATGGTCATATAAACTCCAAGAGTACCGATCTATACCCTCTGTCGCAACTTTGGGATAAGAAGCGGCCACCGACAGAGCTATGCCTTTTCTTGTTTTTACTTTTTGGCCACTGCAATGTAGGTGCAGATCAGTTTGTCATCTGCAACTCACCACCTGTCATGAGATGCCATATTTTTTATGGATTTTTATAGCTGGCAGAATGAGAATGTGCCTGTTATCCAATCAAAGTTCTGTGCTATTATGGAATGTACTTAGCACCTCTGCAATTGCTCTACCTGCTCCAGGAATCCAAAAGCAGGTTCCAACCTAGAATTTCATTGTAGCTATAAGCAATTGTTTTCAGAGACTAGAATTCGTCCATGCTGACTACTGTGGCTGCAATCCTAACCCTTCAAAGCATTTCTTATCCATTGTACTGCAAGCTCTGTTTAACTGCAAAACAAAATGGCTGCCTCCAGAAAATCAATATGGCAGCATCCATGAAAATTTCAATAGATGGAACACTGAGCGTGTCACAACGGAACCCTTCAGCATCCATGGATGATGACATCACAATGGACCCTTGCTGTTTTCCTTCCTGGCAGCAGCCATGTTTCTTCATTCTTCAGTCAGGTGTGGATCCATGTACATCAACAGGTATAGGTGCCAATCAACAGGTAAGGATGCGTTTTTGTGTGTGTCAAACAAAGGTGTCAGTTAATGGAAAGATTTGTTTGAGGATAAAATAGAGCTTCTGTGCAAAATGGAATACTGTCCAGCGTCTATTAGCAGGCCCAGAACACAAAAGCCTTCTTATCTGTTTCTGACGGTATGGTCATATAAACTCCAAGAGTACCGTTCTATACCCTCTGTCGCAACTTTGGGTTAAGAAGCGGCCACCGACGGAGCTATGCCTTTTCTTGTTTTTACTTTTTGGCCACTGCAATGTAGGTGAAGATCAGTTTATCATCTGCAACTCACCACCTATCATGAGATACCATACCTTTTATGGATTTTTGTAGCTGGCAGAATGAGAATGTGCCTGTTATACAATCAAAGTTCTCTGCTATTATGGAATGTACTTAGCACCTCTGCAATTGCTCTACCTGCTCCAGGAATCCAAAAGCAGGTTCCAACCCAGAATTTCATTGTAGCTATAAGCAATTGTTTTCAGAGACTAGAATTGGTCCATGCTGACTACTGTGGCTGCAATCCTAACCCTTCACAGAATTTCTTATCCATTGTACTGCAAGCTCTGTTTAACTGCAAAACAAACTGGCTGCCTCCAGAAAATCAATATGGCAGCATCCATGAAAATTTCAATAGATGGAACACTGAGCGTGTCACAACGGAACCCTTCAGCATCCATGGATGATGACATCACAATGGACCCTTGCTGTTTTCCTTCCTGGCAGCAGCCATGTTTCTTCATTCTTCAGTTAGGTGTGGATCCATGCACATCAACAGGTATGGGTGCTAATCAACAGGTAAGGGTGCGTTTTTGTGTGTGTCAAACAAAGGTGTCAGTTAATGGAAAGATTTGTTTAAGGAAAAAATGGAGCTTGTGTGCAAAATGGAATACTGTCCAGGGTCTATTAGCAGGCCCAGAACACAAAAGCCTTCTTATCTGTTTCTGACGGTTGGTCATATAAACTCCAAGAGTACCGATCTATACCCTCTGTCGCAACTTTGGGTTAAGAAGCGGCCACCGACGGAGCTATGCCTTTTCTTGTTTTTACTTTTTGGCCACTGCAATGTAGGTGCAGATCAGTTTATCATCTGCAACTCACCACCTATCATGAGATACTATACCTTTTATGGATTTTTGTAGCTGGCAGAATTAGAATGTGCCTGTTATCCAATCAAAGTTCTGTGCTATTATGGAATTTACTTAGCACCTCTGCAATTGCTCTACCTGCTCCAGGAATCCAAAAGCAGGTTCCAACTCAGATTTTCATTGTAGCTATAAGCAATTGTTTTCAGAGACTAGAATTCGTCCATGCTGACTACTGTGGCTGCAATCCTAACCCTTCACAGCATTTCTTTTCCATTGTACTGCAAGCTCTGTTTAACTGCAACGGCAGCAGCCATGTTTCTTCATTCTTCAGTCAGGTGTGGATCCATGTACATCAACAGGTATAGGTGCCAATCAACAGGTAAGGATGCGTTTTTGTGTGTGTCAAACAAAGGTGTCAGTTAATGGAAAGATTTGTTTGAGGATAAAATGGAGCTTCTGTGCAAAATGGAATACTGTCCAGCGTCTATTAGCAGGCCCAGAACACAAAAGCCTTCTTATCTGTTTCTGACGGTATGGTCATATAAACTCCAAGAGTACCGATCTATACCCTCTGTCGCAACTTTGGGTTAAGAAGCGGCCACCGACAGAGCTATGCCTTTTCTTGTTTTTACTTTTTGGCCACTGCAATGTAGGTGCAGATCAGTTTATCATCTGCAACTCACCACCTATCATGAGATACCATACCTTTTATGGATTTTTGTAGCTGGCAGAATGAGAATGTGCCTGTTATACAATCAAAGTTCTGTGCTATTATGGAATGTACTTAGCACCTCTGCAATTGCTCTACCTGCTCCAGGAATCCAAAAGTAGGTTCCAACCCAGAATTTCATTGTAGCTATAAGCAATTGTTTTCAGAGACTAGAATTCGTCCATGCTGACTACTGTGGCTGCAATCCTAACCCTTCACAGCATTTCTTATCCATTGTACTGCAAGCTCTGTTTAACTGCAAAACAAAATGGCTGCCTCCAGAAAATCAATATGGAGCCTCCATGAAAATTTCAATAGATGGAACACTGAGCGTGTCACAACGGAACCCTTCAGCATCCTTGGATGATGACATCACAATGGACCCTTGCTGTTTTCCTTCCTAGCAGCAGCCATGTTTCTTCATTCTACAGTCAGGTGTGGATCCATGCACATCAACAGGTATGGGTGCCAATCAACAGGTAAGGGTGCGTTTTTGTGTGTGTCAAACAAAGGTGTCAGTTAATGGAAAGATTTGTTTAAGGAAAAAATGGAGCTTGTGTGCAAAATGAAATACTGTCCAGGGTCTATTAGCAGGCCCAGAACACAAAAGCCTTCTTATCTGTTTCTGAAGGTATGGTCATATAAACTCCAAGAGTACCGATCTATACCCCCTGTCGCAACTTTGGGTTAAGAAGCGGCCACCGACGGAGCTATGCCTTTTCTTGTTTTTACTTTTTCGCCACTGCAATGTAGGTGCAGATCAGTTTATCATCTGAAACTCACCACCTATCATGAGATACCATACCTTCTGTGGATTTTTGTAGCTGGTAGAATGAGAATGTGCCTGTTATCCAATTAAAGTTCTGTGCTATTATGGAATGTACTTAGCACCTCTGCAATTGCTCTACCTGCTCCAGGAATCCAAAAGCAGGTTCCAACCCAGAATTTCATTGTAGCTATAAGCAATTGTTTTCATAGACTAGAATTCGTCCATGCTGACTACTGTGGCTGCAATCCTAACCCTTCACAGCATTTCTTATCCATTGTACTGCAAGCTCTGTTTAACTGCAACGGCAGCAGCCATATTTCTTTATTCTACAGTCAGGTGTGGATCCATGTACATCAACAGGTATGGGTGCCAATCAACATGTAAGGATGCGTTTTTGTGTGTGTCAAACAAAGGTGTCAGTTAATGGAAAGATTTGTTTGAGGATAAAATGGAGCTTCTGTGCAAAATGGAATACTGTCCAGCGTCTATTAGCAGGCCCAGAACACAAAAGCCTTCTTATCTATTTCTGACGGTATGGTCATATAAACTCCAAGAGTACCGATCTATACCCTCTGTCGCAACTTTGGGTTAAGAAGCGGCTACCGACAGAGATATGCCTTTTCTTGTTTTTACTTTTTGGCCACTGCAATGTAGGTGCAGATCAGTTTGTCATCTGCAACTCACCACCTATCATGAGAAGCCATATCTCTTTTATGGATTTTTGTAGCTGGCAGAATGAGAATGTGCCTGTTATCCAATCAAAGTTCTGTGCTATTATGGAATGTACTTAGCAACTCTGCAATTGCTCTACCTGCTCCAGGAATCCAAAAGCAGGTTCCAACCCAGAATTTCATTGTAGCTATAAGCAATTGTTTTCAGAGACTAGAATTCGTCCTTGCTGACTACTGTGGCTGCAATCCTAACCCTTCACAGCATTTCTTATCCATTGTACTGCAAGCTCTGTTTAACTGCAAAACAAAATGGCTGCCTCCAGAAAATCAATATGGCAGCCTCCATGAAAATTTCAATAGATGGAACACTGAGCGTGTCACAAAGGAACCCTTCAGCATCCATGGATGATGACATCACAATGGACCCTTGCTGTTTTCCTTCCTGGCAGCAGCCATGTTTCTTCATTCTTCAGTCAGGTGTGGATCCATGCACATTAACAGGTATGGGTGCCAATCAACAGGTAAGGATGCGTTTTTGTGTGTGTCAAACAAAGGTGTCAGTTAATGGAAAGATTTGTTTAAGGAAAAAATGGAGCTTCTGTGCAAAATGGAATACTGTCCAGCGTCTATTAGCAGGCCCAGAACACAAAAGCCTTCTTATCTGTTTCTGACGGTATGGTCATATAAACTCCAAGAGTACCGATCTATACCCTCTGTCGCAACTTTGGGTTAAGAAGCGGCCACCGACAGAGCTATGCCTTTTCTTGTTTTTACTTTTTGGCCACTGCAATGTAGGTGCAGATCAGTTTATCATCTGCAACTCACCACCTATCATGAGATACCATACCTTTTATGGATTTTTGTAGCTGGCAGAATGAGAATGTTTTTGTTATCCAATCAAAGTTCTCTGCTATTATGGAATGTACTTAGCACCTCTGCAATTGCTCTACCTGCTCCAGGAATCCAAAAGCAGGTTCCAACCCAGAATTTCATTGTAGCTATAAGCAATTGTTTTCAGAGACTAGAATTTGTCCATGCTGACTACTGTGGCTGCAATCCTAACCCTTCACAGCATTTCTTATCCATTGTACTGCAAGCTCTGTTTAACTGCAAAACAAAATGGCTGCCTCCAGAAAATTAATATGGCAGCCTCCATGAAAATTTCAATAGATGGAACACTGAGCGTGTCACAACGGAACCCTTCAGCATCCATGGATGATGACATCACAATGGACCCTTGCTGTTTTCCTTCCTGGCAGCAGCCATGTTTCTTCATTCTTCAGTCAGGTGTGGATCCATGCACATCAACAGGTATCGGTACCAATCAACAGGTAAGATTCGTTTTTGTGTGTGTCAAACAAAGGTGTCAGTTAATGGAAAGATTTGTTTAAGGAAAAAATAGAGCTTGTATGCAAAATGGAATACTGTCCAGGGTATATTAGCAGGCCCAGAACACAAGAGCCTTCTTATCTGTTTCTGACGGTTGGTCATATAAACTCCAAGAGTACCGATCTATACCCTCTGTCGCAACTTTGGGTTAAGAAGCGGCCACCGACGGAGCTATGCCTTTTCTTGTTTTTACTTTTTGGCCACTGCAATGTAGGTGCAGATCAGTTTATCATCTGCAACTCACCACCTATCATGAGATACCATACCTTTTATGGATTTTTGTAGCTGGCAGAATGAGAATGTGCCTGTTATCCAATCAAAGTTCTGTGCTATTATGGAATGTACTTAGCACCTCTGCAATTGCTCTACCTGCTCCAGGAATCCAAAAGCAGGTTCCAACCCAGAATTTCAATGTAGCTATAAGCAATTGTTTTCAGAGACTAGAATTCGTCCATGCTGACTACTGTGGCTGCAATCGTAACCCTTAACAGCATTTCTTATCCATTGTACTGCAAGCTCTGTTTAACTGCAACGGCAGCAGCCATGTTTCTTCATTCTTCAGTCAGGTGTGGATCCATGTACATCAACAGGTATGGGTGCCAATCAACAGGTAAGGATGCGTTTTTGTGTGTGTCAAACAAAGGTGTCAGTTAATGGAAAGATTTGTTTGAGGATAAAATGGAGCTTCTGTGCAAAATTGAATACTGTCCAGCGTCTATTAGCAGGCCCAGAACACAAAAGCCTTCTTATCTGTTTCTGACGGTATGGTCTTATAAACTCCAAGAGAACCGATTTATACCCTCTGTCGCAACTCTGGGTTAGGAAGCGGCCACCGACGGAGCTATGCCTTTTCTTGTATTTACTTTTTGGCCACTGCAATGTAGGTGCAGATCAGTTTGTCATCTGCAACTTACCACCTATCATGAGATGCCATACCTTTTATGGATTTTTGTAGCTGGCAGAATGAGAATGTTTTTGTTATCCAATCAAAGTTCTGTGCTATTATGGAATGTACTTAGCACCTCTGCAATTGCTCTACCTGCTCCAGGAATTCAAAAGCAGGTTCCAACCTAGAATTTCATTGTAGCTATAAGCAATTGTTTTCAGAGACTAGAATTCGTCCATGCTGACTACTGTGAATGCAATCCTAACCCTTCAAAGCATTTCTTATCCATTGTACTGCAAGCTCTGTTTAACTGCAAAACAAAATGGCTGCCTCCAGAAAATCAATATGGCAGCCTCCATGAAAATTTCAATAGATGGATCACTGGGCGTGTCACAACGGAACCCTTCAGCATCCATGAATGATGACATCACAATGGACCCTTGCTGTTTTCCTTCCTGGCAGCAGCCATGTTTCTTCATTCTTCAGTCAGGTGTGGATCCATGCACATCAACAGGTATGGGTGCTAATCAACAGGTAAGGGTGCGTTTTTGTGTGTGTCAAACAAAGGTGTCAGTTAATGGAAAGATTTGTTTAAGGAAAAAATGGAGCTTGTGTGCAAAATGGAATACTGTCCAGAGTCTATTAGCAGGCCCAGAACACAAAAGCCTTCTTATCTGTATCTGACGGTATGGTCATATAAACTCCAAGAGTACCGATCTATACCCTCTGTCGCAACTTTGGGATAAGAAGCGGCCACCGACAGAGCTATGCCTTTTCTTGTTTTTACTTTTTGGCCACTGCAATGTAGGTGCAGATCAGTTTGTCATCTGCAACTCACCACCTATCATGAGATGCAATACCTTTTATGGATTTTTGTTGCTGGCAGAATGAGAATGTGCCTGTTATCCAATCAAAGTTCTGTGCTATCATGGAATGTACTTAGCACCTCTGCAATTGCTCTACCTGCTCCAGGAATCCAAAAGCAGGTTCCAACCCAGAATTTCATTGTAGCTATAAGCAATTGTTTTCAGAGACTAGAATTCGTCCATGCTGACTACTGTGGCTGCAATCCTAACCCTTCACAGCATTTATTATCCATTGTACTGCAAGCTCTGTTTAACTGCAAAACAAAATGGCTGCCTCCAGAAAATCAATATGGCAGCATCCATGAAAATTTCAATAGATGGAACACTGAGCGTGTCACAACGGAACCCTTCAGCATCCATGGATGATGACATCACAATGGACCCTTGCTGTTTTCCTTCCTGGCAGCAGCCATGTTTCTTCATTCTTCAGTCAGGTGTGGATCCATGCACATCAACAGGTATGGGTGCTAATCAACAGGTAAGGGTGCGTTTTTGTGTGTGTCAAACAAAGGTGTCAGTTAATGGAAAGATTTGTTTAAGGAAAAAATGGAGCTTGTGTGCAAAATGGAATACTGTCCAGGGTCTATTAGCAGGCCCAGAACACAAAAGCCTTCTTATCTGTTTCTGACGGTATGGTCATATAAACTCAAAGAGTACCGATCTATACCCTCTGTCGCAACTTTGGGTTAGGAAGCGGCCACCGACGGAGCTTTGCCTTTTCTTGTTTTTACTTTTTGGCCACTGCAATGTAGGTGCAGATCAGTTTGTCATCTGCAACTCACCACCTATCATGAGATGCCATACCTTTTATGGATTTTTGTAGCTGGCAGAATGATTATGTTTTTGTTATCCAATCAAAGTTCTGTGCTATTATGGAATGTACTTAGCACCTCTGCAATTGCTCTACCTGCTCCAGGAATCCAAAAGCAGGTTCCAACCCAGAATTTCATTGTAGCTATAAGCAATTGTTTTCAGAGACTAGAATTCGTCCATGCTGACTACTGTGGCTGCAATCCTAACCCTTCACAGCATTTCTTATCCATTGTACTGCAAGCTCTGTTTAACTGCAAAACAAAATGGCTGCTTCCAGAAAATAAATATGGCAGCCTCCATGAAAATTTCAATAGATGGAACAGTGGGCGGGTCACAACGGAACCCTTCAGCATCCATGAATGATGACATCACAATGGACCCTTGCTGTTTTCCTTCCTGGCAGCAGCCATGTTTCTTCATTCTTCAGTCAGGTGTGGATCCATGCACATCAACAGGTATGGGTGCTAATCAACAGGTAAGGGTGCGTTTTTGTGTGTGTCAAACAAAGGTGTCAGTTAATGGAAAGATTTGTTTAAGGAAAAAATGGAGCTTGTGTGCAAAATGGAATACTGTCCAGCGTCTATTAGCAGGCCCAGAACATAAAAGCCTTCTTATCTGTTTCTGACGGTATGGTCATATAAACTCCAAGAGTACCGATCTATACCCTCTGTCGCAACTTTGGGTTAAGAAGCGGCCACCGACGGAGCTATGCCTTTTCTGGCTGCCTCCAGAAAATCAATATGGCAGCATCCATGAAAATTTCAATAGATTGAACACTGAGCGTGTCACAACGGAACCCTTCAGCATCCATGGATGATGACTAGAGTTGAGCGAACACCTGGATGTTCGGGTTCGAGAAGTTCGGCCGAACTTCCCAAAAATGTTCGGGTTCGGGATCCGAATCCGATCCGAACTTCGTCCCGAACCCGAACCCCATTGAAGTCAATGTGGACCCGAACTTTTTGGCACTAAAACTTCTGTAAAAAAGCCAGGAAAGGGCTAGAGGGCTGCAAAAGGCAGCAACATGTAGGTAAATCCCCTGCAAACAAATGTGGATAGGGAAATGAATTAAAATAAAAATTAAATAAATAAAAATTAACCAAAATCAATTGGAGAGAGGTCCCATAGCAGAGAATCTGGCTTTCCGTCACCCACCACTGGAACAGTCCATTCTCAGATATTTAGGCCCCGGCACCCAGGTAGAGGAGAGAGGTCCCGTAACAGACAATCTGGCTTCATGTCAGCAGAGAATCAGTCTTCATGTCATAGCAGAGAATCAGGCTTCACGTCACCCACCACTGCAACAGTCCATTTTCATAAATTTAGGCCCAGCACCCAGGCAGAGGAGAGAGGTCCCGTAACAGACAATCTGGCTTCATGTCAGCAGAGAATCAGTCTTCATGTCATAGCAGAGAATCAGGCTTCACGTCACCCACCACTGCAACAGTCCATTTTCATAAATTTAGGCCCAGCACCCAGGCAGAGGAGAGAGGACCCGTAACAGACAATCTGGCTTCATGTCAGCAGAGAATTAGTCTGCATGTCATAGCAGAGAATGAGGCTTCACATCAGCCACCACTGCAACAGTCCATTGGCATATATTTAGGCCCAGCACACAGGCAGAGGAGAGAGGTCCCGTAACAGAGGATTTGGCTTCATGTCAGCAGAGAATCAGTCTTCATGTCATAGCAGAGAATCAGGCTTCACGTCACCCACCACTGCAACAGTCCATTTTCATAAATTTAGGCCCAGCACCCAGGCAGAGGAGAGAGGTCCCGTAACAGACAATCTGGCTTCATGTCAGCAGAGAATCAGTCTTCATGTCATAGCAGAGAATCAGGCTTCACGTTACCCACCACTGCAACAGTCCATTTTCATAAATTTAGGCCCAGCACCCAGGCAGAGGAGAGAGGTCCCGTAACAGACAATCTGGCTTCATGTCAGCATGGAATTAGTCTGCATGTCATAGCAGTGAATCAGGCTTCACGTCAGCCACCAATGCAAAAGTCCATTGTCAGATATTTAGGCCCAGCACCCAGGCAGAGGAGAGAGGTCCCGTAACAGAGGATCTGGCTTCATGTCAGCAGAGAATCAGTCTTCATATCATAGCAGAGAATCAGGCTTCACGTCACCCACCACTGCAACAGTCCATTTTCATAAATTTAGGCCCAGCACCCAGGCAGAGGAGAGAGGTCCCGTAACAGAGGATCTGGCTTCATGTCAGCAGAGAATCAGTCTGCATGTCATAGCAGAGAATCAGTCTTCATGTCATAGCAGAGAATCAGGCTTTATTTCACCCACCACTGTAAGAGTCCATTTTCATAAATTTAGGCCCAGCACCCAGGCAGAGGAGAAAAGTCCCGTAACAGACAATCTGGCTTCATGTCAGCAGAGAATCAGTCTTCATGTCATAGCAGAGAATCAAGCTTCACGTCACCCACCACTGTAAGAGTCCATTTTCATAAATTTAGGCTCAGCACCCAGGCAGAGGAGAGAGGTCCCGTAACAGACAATCTGGCTTAATGTCAGCAGAGAATCAGTCTTCATGTCATAGCAGAGAATCAGGCTTCACGTCACCCACCACTGTAAGAGTCCATTTTCATAAATTTAGGCCCAGCACCCAGGCAGAGGAGAGAGGTCCCGTAACAGACAATCTGGCTTCATGTCAGCAGAGAATCAGTCTTCATATCATAGCAGAGAATCAGGCTTTTCGTCACCCACCACTGCAACAGTCCATTTTCATAAATTTAGGCCCAGCACCCAGGCAGAGGAGAGAGGTCCCGTAACAGACAATCTGGCTTCATGTCAGCAGAGAATTAGTCTGCATGTCATAGCAGAGAATCAGGCTTCACGTCAGCCACCAATGCAACAGTCCATTGTCAGATATTTAGGCCCAGCACCCAGGCAGAGGAGAGAGGTCCCGTAACAGAGGATCTGGCTTCATGTCAGCAGAGAATTAGTCCTGCATGTCATAGCAGAGAATCAGGCTTCACGTCAACATTGGAACAGTCCATTGGCATATATTTAGGCCCTGGCACCCAGACAGAGGAGAGGTTCATTCAACTTTGGGTAGCCTCGCAATATAATGGTAAAATGAAAATAAAAATAGGATTGAATGAGGAAGTGCCCTGGAGTCCAATAATATATGGTTAAGGGGAGGTAGTTAATGTCTAATCTGGACAAGGGACGGACAGATCCTGTGGGATCCATGCCTGGTTCATTTTTATGAACGTCAGCTTGTCCACATTGGCTGTAGACAGGCGGCTGCGTTTGTCTGCAATGATGCCCCCTGTCGTGCTGAATACGCGTTCAGACAAAACGCTGGCCGCCGGGCAGGCCAGCACCTCCAAGGCATAAAAGGCTAGCTCTGGCCACGTGGACAATTTAGAGACCCAGAAGTTGAATGGGGCCGAACCATCAGTCAGTACGTGGAGGGGTGTGCACACGTACTGTTCCACCATGTTAGTGAAATGTTGCCTCCTGCTAACACGTTCCTTATCAGGTGGTCGTGCAGTTAGCTGTGGCGTGTTGACAAAAGTTTTCCACATCTCTGCCATGCTAACCCTGCCCTCAGAGGAGCTGGCCGTGACACAGCTGCCTTGGCGACCTCTTGCTCCTCCTCTGCCTTGGCCTTGGGCTTCCACTTGTTCCCCTGTGACATTTGGGAATGCTCTCAGTAGCGCGTCTACCAATGTGCGCTTGTACTCGCGCATCTTCCTATCACGCTCCAGTGCAGGAAGTAAGGTGGGCACATTGTCTTTGTAGCGTGGATCCAGCAGGGTGGCAACCCAGTAGTCCACACAGGTTAAAATGTGGGCAACTCTGCTGTCATTGTGCAGGCACTGCAGCATGTAGTCGCTCATGTGTGCCAGGCTGCCCAGGGTTAAGGACTTGCTGTCCTCTGTGGGTTGCATATTGTCATCGTCCTGCTATCCCCCCAGCCACGCACCAGTGATGGACCCGAGCTGCGTTGGGTGCCACCCCGCTGTGACCATGCTTCATCCTCATCCTCCTCCACCTCCTCCTCATCCTCGTCCTCCAGTAGTGGGCCCTGGCTGGCCACATTTGTACCTGGCCTCTGCTGTTGCCAAAAACCTCCCTCTGAGTCACTTCGAAGAGACTGGCCTGAAAGTGCTAAAAATGACCCCTCTTCCTCCTCCTCCTCCTGGGCCACCTCCTCTTCCATCATCGTCCTAAGTGTTTTCTCAAGGAGACATAGAAGTGGTATTGTAACGCTGATAACGGCGTCATCGCCACTGGCCATGTTGGTGGAGTACTCAAAACAGCGCAACAGGGCACACAGGTCTCGCATGGAGGCCCAGTCATTGGTGGTGAAGTGGTGCTGTTCTGTAGTGCGACTGACCCGTGCGTGCTGCAGCTGAAACTCCACTATGGCCTGCTGCTGCTCGCACAGTCTGTCCAGCATGTGTAAGGTGGAGTTCCACCTGGTGGGCACGTCGCATATGAGGCGGTGAGCGGGAAGGCCGAAGTTACGCTGTAGCGCAGACAGGCGAGCAGCAGCAGGATGTGAACGCCGGAAGCGCGAACAGACGGCCCGCACTTTATGCAGCAGCTCTGACATGTCGGGGTAGTTGTGAATGAACTTCTGCACCACCAAATTCAGCACATGCACCAAGCAAGGGATGTGCGTCAAATTGGCTAGTCCCAGAGCTGCAACGAGATTTCGCCCATTATCACACACCACCAGGCCGGGCTTGAGGCTCACCGGCAGCAACCACTCGTCGGTCTGTTGTTCTATACCCCGCCACAACTCCTGTGCGGTGTGGGGCCTGTCCCCCAAACATATGAGTTTCAGAATGGCCTGCTGACGTTTACCCCGGGCTGTGCTGAAGTTGGTGGAGGAGGTGGCAACAGGAGGCAAAGAATGTTGCCCTGCGATCCTTGGCGGCGGAAGGACGTGCGCCAAACAGCTCTCCGCCTGGGGCCCAGCTGCCACTACATTTACCCAGTGTGCAGTTAGGGAGATATAGCGTCCCTGGCCGTGCTTACTGGTCCACGTATCTGTGGTTAGGTGGACCTTGCTACAGATGGCGTTGCGCAGTGCACACTTGATTTTATCGGATACTTAGTTGTGCAGGGAAGGCACGGCTCTCTTGGAGAAGTAGTGGCGGCTCGGAACAACATACTGTGGGACAGCAAGCGACATGAGCTGTTTGAAGCTGTCTGTGTCCACCAGCCTAAATGACAGCATTTCATAGGCCAGTAGTTTAGAAATGCTGGAATTCAGGGCCAGGGATCGAGGGTGGCTAGGTGGGAATTTACGCTTTCTCTCAAATGTTTGTGAGATGGAGAGCTGAACGCTGGCGTGTGACATGGTTGAGACGCTTGGTGACAGAGGTGGTGGTGGTGTTGGTGGTACATCCCCTGTTTGCTGGGCGGCAGGTGCCAATGTTCCTCCAGAGGCGGAGGAAGAGGCCGAGGCGGCAGCAGCAGAAGAGGCCGAGGCGGCAGCAGCAGAAGAGGTAGCAGGGGGAGCCTGAGTGACTTCCTTGGTTTTAAGGTGTTTACTCCACTGCAGTTCATGCTTTGCATGCAGGTGCCTGGTCATGCAGGTTGTGCTCAGGTTCAGAACGTTAATGCCTTGCTTCAGGCTCTGATGGCACAGCGTGAAAACCACTCGGGTCTTGTCGTCAGCACATTGTTTGAAGAAGTGCCATGCCAGGGAACTCCTTGAAGCTGCCTTTGGGGTGCTCGGTCCCAGATGGCGGCGGTCAGTAGCAGGCGGAGTCTCTTGGCGGCGGGTGTTCTGCTTTTGCCCACTGCTCCCTCTTTTGCTACGCTGTTGGCTCGGTCTCACCACTGCCTCTTCCTCCGAACTGTGAAAGTCAGTGGCACGACCTTCATTCCATGTGGGGTCTAGGACCTCATCGTCCCCTGCATCGTCTTCCACCCAGTCTTCATCTTGACCTCCTGTTCAGTCTGCACACTGCAGAAAGACGCAGCAGTTGGCACCTGTGTTTCGTCATCATCAGAGACATGCTGAGGTGGTATTCCCATGTCCTCATCATCAGGAAACATAAGTGGTTGTGCGTCAGTGCAGTCTATGTCTTCCACCGCTGGGGAAGGGCTAGGTGGATGCCCTTGGGAAACCCTGCCAGCAGAGTCTTCAAACAGCATAAGAGACTGCTGCATAACTTGAGGCTCAGACAGTTTCCCTGATATGCATGGGGGTGATGTGACAGACTGATGGGGTTGGTTTTCAGGCGCCATCTGTGCGCTTTCTGCAGAAGACTGGGTGGGAGATAATGTGAACGTGCTGGATCCACTGTCGGCCACCCAATTGACTAATGCCTGTACCTGCTCAGGCCTTACCATCCTTAGAACGGCATTGGGCCCCACCATATATCGCTGTAAATTCTGGCGGCTACTGGGACCTGAGGTAGTTGGTACACTAGGACGTGTGGATGTGGCAGAACGGCCACGTCCTCTCCCAGCACCAGAGGGTCCACTAACACCACCACGACCATGTCCACGTCCGCGTCCCTTACTAGATGTTTTCCTCATTGTTATGGTTCACCACAACAACAAAAATATTATTTGGCCCAATGTATTGTATTCAAATTCAGCTGAATATAAATTTGAGGCCTAGTATTTAGGCGCTGGGTGACCGGTATGGATTTACTGACAGAATTAGACTTGGAAATGCACAGTAGCGTGTGTGTGAAGTTATTCTGAATGACCCTATGTGCACCTTGAATATTATATACCCTTTTAGGGATAGATTTCAAATAGCTCTGATATAGCAGAAACCACTAAATTATGAAATTGCTAAATTGGGAATTGTATTTCAACCCAGAACAAAAAATGTGCTTTGACGGACACTAAATAACTTGCCCATCCACAACAGGACAGCGGTAACGAGAGATTTAGCGGGATATAAATTTGAGGCCTAGTATTTAGGCGCTGGGTGACCGGTATGGATTTACTGACAGAATTAGACTTGGAAATGCACAGTAGCGTGTGTGTGAAGTTATTCTGAATGACCCTATGTGCACCTTGAATATTATATACCCTTTTAGGGATAGATTTCAAATAGCTCTGATATAGCAGAAACCACTAAATTATGAAATTGCTAAATTGGGAATTGTATTTCAACCCAGAACAAAAAAAGGGCTTTGATGGACACTAAATAACTTTCCCAGCCACAACAGTACAGCGGTAACGACAGATTTAGCGGGATATAAATTTGAGGCCTAGTATTTAGGCGCTGGGTGACCGGTATGGATTTAGTGACAGAATTAGACTTGGAAATGCACAGTAGCGTGTGTGTGAAGTTATTCTGAATGACCCTATGTGCACCTTGAATATTATATACCCTTTTAGGGATAGATTTCAAATAGCTCTGATATACAGTGGAGGAAATAATTATTTGACCCCTCACTGATTTTGTAAGTTTGTCCAATGACAAAGAAATGAAAAGTCTCAGAACAGTATCATTTCAATGGTAGGTTTATTGTAACAGTGGCAGATAGCACATCAAAAGGAAAATCGAAAAAATAACTTTAAATAAAAGATAGCAACTGATTTGCATTTCATTGAGTGAAATAAGTATTTGAACCCTCTAACCAAAAAAGACTTAATACTTGGTGGAAAAACCCTTGTTTGCAAGCACAGAGGTCAAACGTTTCTTGTAATTGATGACCAAGTTTGCGCACATTTTAGGAGGAATGTTGGTCCACTCCTCTTTGCAGATCATCTCTAAATCCCTAAGGTTTCGAGGCTGTCTCTGTGCAACTCTGAGCTTCAGCTCCCTCCATAGGTTTTCGATTGGATTAAGGTCCGGAGACTGACTAGGCCACTCCATGACCTTAATGTGCTTCTTCTTGAGCCACTCCTTTGTTGCCTTTGCTGTATGTTTTGGGTCATTGTCGTGCTGGAACACCCATCCACGACCCATTTTCAGTTTCCTGGCAGAGGGAAGGAGGTTGTCGCTCAGGATTTCACGATACATGGCTCCGTCCATTTTCCCGTTTATGCGAATAATTTGTCCTGTGCCCTTAGCAGAAAAACACCCCCAAAGCAAAATGTTTCCACCCCCATGCTTGACGGTGGGGACGGTGTTTTGGGGGTCATAGGCAGCATTTTTCTTCCTCCAAACACAGCGAGTTGAGTTAATGCCAAAGAGCTCTATTTTGGTCTCATCAGACCACAGCACCTTCTCCCAGTCACTCTCTGAATCATTCAGGTGTTCATTGGCAAACTTCAGACGGGCCTGCACATGTGCCTTCCTGAGCAGGGGGACCTTGCGAGCCCTGCAGGATTTTAATCCATTGTGGTGTAATGTGTTTCCAATGGTTTTCTTGGTGACTGTGGTCCCTGCTAATTTGAGGTCATTAACTAACTCCTCCCGTGTAGTTCTAGGATGCTTTTTCACCTTTCTCAGAACCATTGACACCCCACGAGGTGAGATCTTGCGTGGAGCCTCAGAGCGAGGTCGATTGATGGTCATTTTGTGCTCCTTCCATTTTCGAACAATCGCACCAACAGTTGTCACCTTCTCTCCCAGCTTCTTGCTAATGGTTTTGTAGCCCATTCCAGCCTTGTGCAGGTCTACAATTTTGTCTCTGACATCCTTGGACAGCTCTTTGGTCTTTCCCATGTTGGAGAGTTTGGAGTCTGCTTGATTGATTGATTCTGTGGACAGGTGTCTTTTATACAGGTGACTAGTTAAGACAGGTGTCCTTAATGAGGGTGACTAATTGAGTAGAAGTGTCTAACCACTCTGTGGGAGCCAGAACTCTTAATGGTTGGTAGGGGTTCAAATACTTATTTCACTCAATGAAATGCAAATCAGTTGCTATCTTTTATTTAAAGTTATTTTTTCGATTTTCCTTTTGATGTGCTATCTGCCACTGTTACAATAAACCTACCATTGAAATGATACTGTTCTGAGACTTTTCATTTCTTTGTCATTGGACAAACTTACAAAATCAGTGAGGGGTCAAATAATTATTTCCTCCACTGTAGCAGAAACCACTAAATTATGAAATTGCTAAATTGGGAATTGTATTTCAACCCAGAACAAAAAATGTGCTTTGACGGACACTAAATAACTTTCCCAGCCACAACAGTACAGCGGTAACGACAGATTTAGCGGGATATAAATTTGAGGCATAGTATTTAGGCGCTGGGTGACCGGTATGGATTTAGTGACAGAATTAGACTTGGAAATGCACAGTAGCGTGTGTGTGAAGTTATTCTGAATGACCCTATGTGCACCTTGAATATTATATACCCTTTTAGGGATAGATTTCAAATAGCTCTGATATAGCAGAAACCACTAAATTATGAAATTGCTAAATTGGGAATTGTATTTCAACCCAGAACAAAAAATGTGCTTTGACGGACACTAAATAACTTTCCCAGCCACAACAGTACAGCGGTAACGAGAGTTTTAGCGGGATATAAATTTGAGGCCTAGTATTTAGGCGCTGGGTGACCGGTATGGATTTACTAACAGAATTAGACTTGGAAATGCCCAGTAGCGTGTGTGTGAAGTTATTCTGAATGACCCTATGTGCACCTTGAATATTATATACCCTTTTAGGGATAGATTTCAAATAGCTCTGATATAGCAGAAACCACTAAATTATGAAATTGCTAAATTGGGAATTGTATTTTAACCCAGAACAAAAAATGTGCTTTGACGGACACTAAATAACTTTCCCAGCCACAACAGTACAGCGGTAATGAGAGATTTAGCGGGATATAAATTTGAGGCCTAGTATTGAGGCGCTGGGTGACCGGTATGGATTTACTGACAGAATTAGACTTGGAAATGCACAGTAGCGTGTGTGTGAAGTTATTCTGAATGACCCTATGTGCACCTTGAATATTACATACCCTTTTAGGGATAGATTTCAAATAGCTCTGATATAGCAGAAACCACTAAATTATGAAATTGCTAAATTGGGAATTGTATTTCAACCCAGAACAAAAAATGTGCTTTGACGGACACTAAATAACTTTCCCAGCCACAACAGTACAGCGGTAACGAGAGATTTAGCGGGATATAAATTTGAGGCCTAGTATTTAAGCGCTGGGTGACCGGTATGGATTTAGTGACAGAATTAGACTTGGAAATGCCCAGTAGCGTGTGTGTGAAGTTATTCTGAATGACCCTATGTGCACCTTGAATATTATATACCCTTTTAGGGATAGATTTCAAATAGCTCTGATATAGCAGAAACCACTAAATTATGAAATTGCTAAATTGGGAATTGTATTTCAACCCTGAACAAAAAATGTGCTTTAACGGACACTAAATAACTTGCCCAGCCACAACAGTACAGCGGTAACGACAGATTTAGCGGGATATAAATTTGAGGCCTAGTATTTAGGCGCTGGGTGACCGGTATGGATTTACTAACAGAATTAGACTTGGAAATGCACAGTAGCGTGTGTGTGAAGTTATTCTGAATGACCCTATGTGCACCTTGAATATTATATACCCTTTTAGGGATAGATTTCAAATAGCTCTGATATAGCAGAAACCACTAAATTATGAAATTGCTAAATTGGGAATTGTATTTCAACCCTGAACAAAAAATGTGCTTTGACGGACACTAAATAACTTGCCCAGCCACAACAGTACAGCGGTAACGACAGATTTAGCGGGATATAAATTTGAGGCCTAGTATTTAGGCGCTGGGTGACCGGTATGGATTTAGTGACAGAATTAGACTGGGATATGGCCAAAAAATAACCACACTATTGCTGGTTAAATGCACTTGGTGTGACAGCTTGACCAACCACACTACTGAGGGTTAAATGCACTTGGTGACGGGCGCAGCTTGCCCCTGATGTAGTATATGGCCAAAAAATGAACAGACTATTGCTGGTTAAATGCACTTGGTGTGACAGCTTGACCAACCACACTACTGAGGGTTAAATGCACTTGGTGACGGGCGCAGCTTGCCCCTGATGTAGTATATGGCCAAAAAATAAACGAACTATTGCTGGTTAAATGCACTTGGTGTGACAGCTTCACCCTGATGTAGGCTTTAGCCAAAAAACAACCACACCATTGAGGGTTAAATGCACTTGGTCGCAGCTTGTGCTGGCGCACCACAAGACACAAAGTGGCCGCCGATCACCCCAGAAAAAAGTGACTGACAAACGGTCTGGGCAGCCTAAAAACAGTGAGCAATTGAATTTCAGCAGCTCAATGATGCACAGCTGCAGATCGATCGATTAATCAAGTCCTTTGGAGGAGTTAATCTGCCTAATCTCGCCCTACTGTCGCAGCCGCAACCTCTCCCTACGCTAATCAAAGCAGAGTGACGGGCGGCGCTATGTGACTCCAGAAAAAAAACTCCAAAAAGCGCCAAGAAAGCGACACAAACGCGCCAAGAAAGCGACGAACACCGAACCCGGACTTTGACGAAAATGTCCGGGTTCGGGTCCGTGTCACGGACACCCCAAAATTCGGTACGAACCCGAACTATACAGTTCGAGTTCGCTCATCCCTAATGATGACATCACAATGGACCCTTGCTGTTTTCCTTCCTGGCAGCAGCCATGTTTCTTCATTCTTCAGTCAGGTGTGGATCCATGCACATCAACAGGTATGGGTGCCAATCAACAGGTAAGGGTGCGTTTTTGTGTGTGTCAAACAAAGGTGTCAGTTAATGGAAAGATTTGTTTAAGGAAAAAATGGAGCTTGTGTGCAAAATGGAATTCTGTCCAGGGTCTATTAGCAGGCCCAGAACACAAAAGCCTTCTTATCTGTTTCTGATGGTATGGTCATATAAACTCCAAGAGTACCGATCTATACCCTCTGTCGCAACTTTGGGTTAAGAAGCGGCCACCGACGGAGCTATGCCTTCTCTTGTTTTTACTTTTTGGCCACTGCAATGTAGGTGCAGATCAGTTTGTCATCTGCAACTAACCACCTATCATGAGATACCATACCTTTTATGGATTTTTGTAGCTGGCAGAATAAGAATGTGCCTGTTATCCAATCAAAGTTCTGTGCTATTATGGAATGTACTTAGCACCTCTGCAATTGCTCTACCTGCTCCAGGAATCCAAAAGCAGGTTCCAACCCAGAATTTCAATGTAGCTATAAGCAATTGTTTTCAGAGACTAGAATTGGTCCATGCTGACTACTGTGGCTGCAATCCTAACCCTTCACAGCATTTCTTATCCATTGTACAGCAAGCTCTGTTTAACTGTAAAACAAAATGACTGCCTCCAGAAAATCAATATGGAGCCTCTATGAAAATTTCAATAGAAGGAACACTGAGCGTGTCACAACGGAACCCTTCAGCATCCTTGGATGATGACATCACAATGGACCCTTGCTGTTTTCCTTCCTGGCAGCAGCCATGTTTCTTCATTCTTCAGTCAGTTGTGGATCCATGCACATCAACAGGTATGGGTGCCAATCAACAGGTAAGGGTGCGTTTTTGTGTGTGTCAAACAAAGGTGTCAGTTAATGGAAAGATTTGTTTAAGGAAAAAATGGAGCTTGTGTGCAAAATGGAATACTGTCCAGCGTCTATTAGCAGGCCCAGAACACAAAAGCCTTCTTATCTGTTTCTGACGGTATGGTCATATAAACTCCAAGAGTACCGATCTATACCCTCTGTCGCAACTTTAGGTTAAGAAGCGGCCACCGACGGAGCTATGCCTTCTCTTGTTTTTACTTTTTGGCCACTGCAATGTAGGTGCAGATCAGTTTGTCATCTGCAACTAACCACCTATCATGAGATGCCATACCTTTTATGGATTTTTGTAGCTGGCAGAATAAGAATGTGCCTGTTATCCAATCAAAGTTCTGTGCTATTATGGAATGTACTTAGCACCTCTGCAATTGCTCTACCTGCTCCAGGAATCCAAAAGCAGGTTCCAACCCAGAATTTCAATGTAGCTATAAGCAATTGTTTTCAGAGACTAGAATTGGTCCATGCTGACTACTGTGGCTGCAATCCTAACCCTTCACAGCATTTCTTATCCATTGTACTGCAAGCTCTGTTTAACTGTAAAACAAAATGGCTGCCTCCAGAAAATCAATATGGAGCCTCCATGAAAATTTCAATAGAAGGAACACTGAGCGTGTCACAACGGAACCCTTCAGCATCCTTGGATGATGACATCACAATGGACCCTTGCTGTTTTCCTTCCTGGCAGCAGCCATGTTTCTTCATTCTACAGTCAGGTGTGGATCCATGCATATCAACAGGTATGGGTGCCAATCAACAGGTAAGGGTGCGTTTTTGTGTGTGTCAAACAAAGGTGTCAGTTAATGGAAAGATTTATTTAAGGAAAAAATGGAGCTTGTGTGCAAAATGGAATACTGTCCAGGGTCTATTAGCAGGCCCAGAACACAAAAGCCTTCTTATCTGTTTCTGACGGTATGGTCATATAAACTCCAAGAGTTTCGATCTATACCCTCTGTCGCAACTTTGGGTTAAGAAGCGCCACCGACGGAGCTATGCCTTTTCTTGTTTTTACTTTTTGGCCACTGCAATGTAGGTGCAGATCAGTTTATCATCTGCAACTCACCACCTATCATGAGATACCATACCTTTTATGGATTTTTGTAGCTGGCAGAATGAGAATGTGCCTGTTATCCAATCAAAGTTCTGTGCTATTATGGAATGTACTTAGCACCTCTTCAATTGCTCTAGCTGCTCCAGAAATCCAAAAGCAGGTTCCAACCCAGAATTTCATTGTAGCTATAAGCAATTGTTTTCAGAGACTAGAATTCGTCCGTGCTGACTACTGTGGCTGCAATCCTAACCCTTCACAGCATTTCTTATCCATTGTACTGCAATCTCTGTTTAACTGCAACGGCAGCAGCCATATTTCTTCATTCTTCAGTCAGGTGTGGATCCATGTACATCAACAGGTATGGGTGCCAATCAACAGGTAAGGATGCGTTTTTTTGTGTGTCAAACAAAGGTGTCAGTTAATGGAAAGATTTGTTTGAGGATAAAATGGAGCTTCTGTGCAAAATGGAATACTGTTCAGCGTCTATTAGCAGGCCCAGAACACAAAAGCCTTTTTATCTGTTTCTGACGGTATGGTCATATAAACTCCAAGAGTACCGATCTATACCCTCTGCCGCAACTTTGGGTTAAGAAGCGGCCACCGACGGAGCTATGCCTTTTCTTGTTTTTACTTTTTGGCCACTGCAATGTAGGTGCAGATCAGTTTATCATCTGCAACTCACCACCTATCATGAGATACCATACCTTTTATGGATTTTTGTAGCTGGCAGAATGAGAATGTGCCTGTTATCCAATCAAAGGTCTGTGCTATTATGGAATGTACTTAGCACCTCTGCAATTGCTCTACCTGCTCCAGGAATCCAAAAGCAGGTTCCAACCCAGAATTTCATTGTAGCTATAAGCAATTGTTTTCAGAGACTAGAATTCGTCCATGCTGACTACTGTGGCTGCAATCCTAACCCTTCACAGCATTTCTTATCTATTTTACTGCAAGCTCTGATTACCTGCAAAACAAAATGGCTGCCTCCAGAAAATCAATATGGAGCCTCCATGAAAATTTCAATAGATGGAACACTGAGCGTTTCACAACGGAACCCCTCAGCATCCTTAGATGATGACATCACAATGGACCCTTGCTGTTTTCCTTCCTGGCAGCAGCCATGTTTCTTCATTCTACAGTCAGGTGTGGATCCATGCACATCAACAGGTATGGGTGCCAATCAACAGGTATGGGTGCGTTTTTGTGTGTGTCAAACAAAGGTGTCAGTTAATGGAAAGATTTGTTTGAGGATAAAATGGAGCTTCTATCCAAAATGGAATACTGTCCAGCGTCTATTAGCAGGCCCAGAACACAAAAGCCTTTTTATCTGTTTCTGACGGTATGGTCATATAAACTCCAAGAGTACCGATCTATACCCTCTGCCGCAACTTTGGGTTAAGAAGCGGCCACCGACGGAGCTATGCCTTTTCTTGTTTTTACTTTTTGGCCACTGCAATGTAGGTGCAGATCAGTTTGTCATCTTCAACTCACCACCTATCATGAGATGCCTTACCTTTTATGGATTTTTGTAGCTGGCAGAATGAGAATGTGCCTGTTATCCAATCAAAGGTCTGTGCTATTATGGAATGTACTTAGCACCTCTGCAATTGCTCTACCTGCTCCAGGAATCCAAAAGCAGGTTCCAACCCAGAATTTCATTGTAGCTATAAGCAATTGTTTTCAGAGACTAGAATTCGTCCATGCTGACTACTGTGGCTGCAATCCTAACCCTTCACAGCATTTCTTATCCAGTGTACTGCAAGCTCTGTTCAACTGCAAAACAAAATGGCTGCCTCCAGAAAATCAATATGGAGCCTCCATGAAAATTTCAATAGATGGAACACTGAGCGTGTCACAAAAGAACCCTTCAGCATCCTTAGATGATTACATCACAATGGACCCTTGCTGTTTTCCTTCCTGGCAGCAGCCATGTTTCTTCATTCTACAGTCAGGTGTGGATCCATGCACATCAACAGGTATGGGTGCCAATCAACAGGTATGGGTGCGTTTTTGTGTGTGTCAAACAAAGGTGTCAGTTAATGGAAAGATTTGTTTAATGAAAAAATGGAGCTTGTGTGCAAAATAGAATACTGTCCAGGGTCTATTAGCAGGCCTAGAACACAAAAGCCTTCTTATCTGTTTCTGACGGTATGGTCATATAAACTCCAAGAGTTTCGATCTATACCCTCTGTCGCAACTTTGGGTTAAGAAGCGGCCACCGACGGAGCTATGCCTTTTCTTGTTTTTACTTTTTGGCCACTGCAATGTAGGTGCAGATCAGTTTATCATCTGCAACTCACCACCTATCATGAGATACCATACCTTTTATGGATTTTTGTAGCTAGCAGAATGAGAATGTGCCTGTTATCCAATCAAAGTTCTGTGCTATTATGGAATGTACTTAGCACCTCTGCAATTGCTCTACCTGCTCCAGGAATCCAAAAGCAGGTTCCAACCCAGAATTTCAATGTAGCTATAAGCAATTGTTTTCAGAGACTAGAATTGGTCCATGCTGACTACTGTGGCTGCAATCCTAACCCTTCACAGCATTTCTTATCCATTTTACTGCAAGCTCTGTTTAACTGCAAAACAAAATGGCTGCCTCCAGAAAATCATTATGGAGCCTCCATGAAAATTTCAATAGATGGAACACTAAGCGTGTCACAACGGAACCCTTCAGCATCCATGGATGATGACATCACAATGGACCCTTGCTGTTTTCCTTCCTGGCAGCAGCCATGTTTCTTCATTCTTCAGTCAGGTGTGGATCCATGCACATCAACAGGTATGGGTGCCAATCAACAGGTAAGGGTGCGTTTTTGTGTGTGTCAAACAAAGGTGTCAGTTAATGGAAAGATTTGTTTAAGGAAAAAATGGAGCTTGTGTGCAAAATGGAATACTGTCCAGGGTCTATTAGCAGGCCCAGAACACAAAAGCCTTCTTATCTGTTTCTGACGGTATGGTCATATAAACTCCAAGAGTTTCGATCTATACCCTCTGTCGCAACTTTGGGTTAAGAAGCGCCACCGACGGAGCTATGCCTTTTCTTGTTTTTACTTTTTGGCCACTGCAATGTAGGTGCAGATCAGTTTATCATCTACAACTCACCACCTATCATGAGATACCATACCTTTTATGGATTTTTGTAGCTGGCAGAATGAGAATGTGCCTGTTATCCAATCAAAGTTCTGTGCTATTATGGAATGTACTTAGCACCTCTGCAATTGCTCTACCTGCTCCAGGAATCCAAAAGCAGGTTCCAACCCAGAATTTCAATGTAGCTATAAGCAATTGTTTTCAGAGACTAGAATTGGTCCATGCTGACTACTGTGGCTGCAATCCTAACCCTTCACAGCATTTCTTATCCATTGTACTGCAAGCTCTGTTTAACTGCAACGGCAGCAGCCATATTTTTTCATTCTTCAGTCAGGTGTGGATCCATGTACATCAACAGGTATGGGTGCCAATCAACAGGTAAGGGTGCGTTTTTGTGTGTGTCAAACAAAGGTGTCAGTTAATGGAAAGATTTGTTTGAGGATAAAATGGAGCTTCTGTGCAAAATGGAATACTGTCCAGCGTCTATTAGCAGGCCCAGAACACAAAAGCCTTCTTATCTGTTTCTGACGGTATGGTCATATAAACTCCAAGAGTACCGATCTATACCCTCTGTCGCAACTTTGGGTTAAGAAGCGGCCACCGACGAAGCTATGCCTTTTCTTGTTTTTACTTTTGGCCACTGCAATGTAGGTGCAGATCAGTTTATAATCTGCAACTCACCACCTATCATGAGATACCATACCTTTTATGGATTTTTGTAGCTGGCAGAATGATTATGTTTTTGTTATCCAATCAAAGTTCTGTGCTATTATGGAATGTACGTAGCACCTCTGCAATTGCTCTACCTGCTCCAGGAATCCAAAAGCAGGTTCCAACCCAGAATTTCATTGTAGCTATAAGCAATTGTTTTCAGAGACTAGAATTCGTCCATGCTGACTACTGTGGCTGCAATCCTAACCATTCACAGCATTTCTTATCCATTGTATTACATCTCTGTTTAACTGCAACGGCAGCAGCCATGTTTCTTCATTCTTCAGTCAGGTTTGGATCCATGTACATCAACAGGTATGGGTGCCAATCAACAGGTAAGGGTGCGTTTTTGTGTGTGTCAAACAAAGGTGTCAGTTAATGGAAAGATTTGTTTGAGGATAAAATGGAGCTTCTGTGCAAAATGGAATACTGTCCAGCGTCTATTAGCAGGCCCAGAACACAAAAGCCTTCTTATCTGTTTCTGACGGTATGGTCATATAAACTCCAAGAGTACCGATCTATACCCTTTTTCGCAACTTTGGGTTAAGAAGCGGCCACCGACGGAGCTATGCCTTTTCTTGTTTTTACTTTTTGGCAACTGCAATGTAGGTGCAGATCAGTTTGTCATCTGCAACTCATCACCTATCATGAGATGCCATACCTTTTTTTGATTTTTGTAGCTGGCAGAATGAGAATGTGCCTGTTATCCAATCAAAGTTCTGTGCTATTATGGAATGTACTTAGCAACTCTGCAATTGCTCTACCTGCTCCTGGAATCCAAAAGCAGGTTCCAACCCAGAATTTCATTGTAGCTATAAGCAATTGTTTTCAGAGACTAGAATTGGTCCATGCTGACTACTGTGGCTGCAATCCTAACCATTCACAGCATTTCTTATCCATTGTATTACATCTCTGTTTAACTGCAACGGCAGCAGCCATGTTTCTTCATTCTTCAGTCAGGTTTGGATCCATGTACATCAACAGGTATGGGTGCCAATCAACAGGTAAGGGTGCGTTTTTGTGTGTGTCAAACAAAGGTGTCAGTTAATGGAAAGATTTGTTTGAGGATAAAATGGAGCTTCTGTGCAAAATGGAATACTGTCCAGCGTCTATTAGCAGGCCCAGAACACAAAAGCCTTCTTATCTGTTTCTGACGGTATGGTCATATAAACTCCAAGAGTACCGATCTATACCCTCTGTCGCAACTTTGGGTTAAGAAGCGGCCACCGACAGAGCTATGCCTTTTCTTGTTTTTACTTTTTGGCCACTGCAATGTAGGTACAGAACAGTTTATCATCTGCAACTCACCACCTATCATGAGATACCATACCTTTTATGGATTTTTGTAGCTGGCAGAAAGAGAATGTGCCTGTTCTCCAATCAAAGTTCTGTACTATTATGGAATGTACTTAGCACCTCTGCAATTGCTCTACCTGCTCCTGGAATCCAAAAGCAGGTTCCAACCCAGAATTTCATTGTAGCTATAAGCAATTGTTTTCAGAGACTAGAATTCGCCCATGCTGACTACTATGGCTGAAATCCTAACCATTCACAGCATTTCTTATCCATTGTACTGCAAGCTCTGTTTAACTGCAAAACAAAATGGCTGCCTCCAGAAACTCAATATGGAGCCTCCATGAAAATTTCAATAGATGGAACACTAAGCGTGTCACAACGGAACCCTTCAGCATCCATGGATGATGACATCACAATGGACCCTTGCTGTTTTCCTTCCTGGCAGCAGCCTTGTTTCTTCATTCTTCAGTCAGGTGTGGATCCATGCACATCAACAGGTATGGGTGCCAATCAACAGGTAAGGGTGCGTTTTTGTGTGTGTCAAACAAAGGTGGCGGTTAATGGAAAGATTTGTTTAATGAAAAAATGGAGCTTGTGTGCAAAATAGAATACTGTCCAGCATCTATTAGCAGGCCCAGAACACAAAAGCCTTCTTATCTGTTTCTGACGGTATGGTCATATAAACTCCAAGAGTACTGATCTATACCATCTGTCGCAACTTTGGGGTAAGAAGCGGCCACCGACGGAGCTATGCCTTTTCTTGTTTTTACTTTTTGGCCACTGCAATGTAGGTGCAGATCAGTTTGTCATCTGCAACTCATCACCTATCATGAGATGCCATACCTTTTTTTGATTTTTGTAGCTGGCAGAATGAGAATGTGCCTGTTATCCAATCAAAGTTCTGTGCTATTATGGAATGTACTTAGCACCTCTGCAATTGCTCTACCTGCTCCTGGAATCCAAAAGCAGGTTCCAACCCAGAATTTCATTGTAGCTATAAGCAATTGTTTTTAGAGACTAGAATTCGTCCATGCTGACTACTGTGGCTGCAATTCTAACCCTTCACAGCATTTCTTATCCATTGTACTGCAAGCTCTGTTTAACTGCAAAACAAAATGGCTGCCTCCAGAAAATCAATATGGAGCCTCCATGAAAATTTCGAAAGATGGAACACTGAGCGTGTCACAACGGAACCCTTCAGCATCCATGGATGATGACATCACAATGGACCCTTGCTGTTTTCCTTCCTGGCAGCAGCCATGTTTCTTCATTCTACAGTCAGGTGTGGATCCATGCACATCAACAGGTATGGGTGCCAATCAACAGGTAAGGGTGCGTTTTTTTGTGTGTGAAACAAAGGTGTCAGTTAATGGAAAGATTTGTTTAAGGAAAAAATGAGCTTGTGTGCAAAATGGAATACTGTCCAGGGTCTATTAGCAGGCCCAGAACACAAAAGCCTTCTTATCTGTTTCTGAAGGTATGGTCATATAAACTCCAAGAATACCGATCTATACCCTCTGTCGCAACTTTGGGTTAAGAAGCGGCCACCGACATAGCTATGCCTTTTCTTGTTTTTAATTTTTGGCCACTGCAATGTAGGTGCAGATCAGTTTATCATCTGCAACTCACCACCTATCATGAGATACCATACCTTTTATGGATTTTTGTAGCTGGCAGAATGAGAATGTGCCTGTTATCCAATCAAAGTTCTGTGCTATTATGGAATGTACTTAGCACCTCTGCAATTGCTCTACCTGCTCCAGGAATCCAAAAGCAGGTTCCAACCCAGAATTTCATTGTAGCTATAAGCAATTGTTTTCAGAGACTAGAATTTGTCCATGCTGACTACTGTGGCTGCAATCCTAACCCATCACAGCATTTATTATCCATTGTACTGCAAGCTCTATTTAACTGCAACAGTAGCAGCCATATTTCTTCATTCTTCAGTCAGGTGTGGATCCATGTACATCAACAGGTATGGGTGCCAATCAACAGGTAAGGATGCGTTTTTGTGTGTGTCAAACAAAGGTGTCAGTTAATGGAAAGACTTGTTTGAGGATAAAATGGAGCTTCTGTGCAAAATGGAATACTGTCCAGCGTCTATTAGCAGGCCCAGAACACAAAAGCCTTCTTATCTGTTTCTGACGGTATGGTCATATAAACTCCAAGAGTACCGATCTATACCCTCTGTCGCAACTTTGGGTTAAGAAGCGGCCACCGACGGAGCTATGCCTTTTCTTGTTTTTACTTTTTGGCCACTGCAATGTAGGTGCAGATCAGTTTGTCATCTGCAACTCACCACCTATCATGAGATGCCATACCTTTTATGGATTTTTGTAGCTGGCAGAATGAGAATGTGCCTGTTATCCAATCAAAGTTCTGTGCTATTATGGAATGTACTTAGCACCTCTGCAATTGCTCTACCTGCTCCTGGAATCCAAAAGCAGGTTCCAACCCAGAATTTCATTGTAGCTATAAGCAATTGTTTTCAGAGACTAGAGTTCGTCCATGCTGACTACTGTGGCTGCAATTCCAACCCTTCACAGCATTTCTTATCCATTGTACTGCAAGCTCTGTTTAACTGCAAAACAAAATGGCTGCCTCCAGAAAATCAATATGGAGCCTCCATGAATATTTCAATAGATGGAATACTGAGCGTGTCACAACGGAACCCTTCATCATCCATGGATGATGACATCACAATGGACTCTTGCTGTTTTCCTTCCTGGCAGCAGCCATGTTTCTTCATTCTTCAGTCAGGTGTGGATCCATGCACATCAACAGGTATGAGTGCCAATGAACAGGTAAGGGTGCGTTTTTGTGTGTGTCAAACAAAGGTGTCAGTTAATGGAAAGATTTGTTTAAGGAAAAAATGGAGCTTGTGTGCAAAATGGAATACTGTCCAGGGTCTATTAGCAGGCCCAGAACACAAAAGCCTTCTTATCTGTTTCTGACGGTATGGTCATATAAACTCCAAGAGTACCGATCTATACCCTCTGTCGCAACTTTGGGTTAAGAAGCGGCCACCGACGGAGCTATGCCTTTTCTTGTTTTTACTTTTTGGCCACTGCAATGTAGGTGCAGATCAGTTTATCATCTGCAACTCACCACCTATCATGAGATACCATACCTTTTATGGATTTTTGTAGCTGGCAGAATGAGAATGTGCCTGTTATCCAATCAAAGTATTGTGCTATTATGGAATGTACTTAGCACCTCTGCAATTGCTCTACCTGCTCCAGGAATCCAAAAGCAGGTTCCAACCCAGAATTTCATTGTAGCTATAAGCAATTGTTTTCAGAGTCTAGAATTCGTCCATGCTGACTACTGTGGCTGCATTCCTAACCCTTCACAGCATTTCTTATCCATTGTACTGCAAGCTCTGTTTAACTGCAACGGCAGCAGCCATGTTTCTTCATTCTTCAGTCACGTGTGGATCCATGTACATCAACGGGTATGGGTGCCAATTAACAGGTAAGGATGCGTTTTTGTGTGTGTCAAACAAAGGTGTCAGTTAGTGGAAAGATTTGTTTGAGGATAAAATGGAGCTTCTTTGCAAAATGGAATACTGTCCAGCCTCTATTAGCAGGCCCAGAACACAAAAGCCTTCTTATCTGTTTCTGACGGTATGGTCATATAAACTCCAAGAGTACCGATCTATACCCTCTGTCGCAACTTTGGGTTAAGAAGCGGCCACCGACGGAGCTATGCCTTTTCTTGTTTTTACTTTTTGGCCACTGCAATGTAGGTGCAGATCAGTTTGTCATCTGCAACTCACCACCTATCATGAGATGGCATACCTTTTATGAATTTTTGTAGATGGCAGAATGAGAATGTGCCTTTTATCCAATCAAAGTTCTGTGCTATTATGGAATGTACTTAGCACCTCTGCAATTGCTCTACCTGCTCCAGGAATCCAAAAGCAGGTTCCAACCCAGAATTTCATTGTAGCTATAAGCAATTGTTTTCAGAGACTAGAATTCGTCCATGCTGATTACTGTGGCTGCAATCCTAACCCTTCACAGCATTTCTTATCCATTGTACTGCAAGCTCTGTTTATCTGCAAAACAAATTGGCTGCCTTCAGAATATCAATATGGCAGCATCCATGAAAATTTCAATAGATGGAACACTGAGCGTGTCTCAACGTAACCCTTCAGCATCCATGGATGATGACATCACAATGGACCCTTGCTGTTTTCCTTCCTGGCAGCAGCCATGTTTCTTCATTCTTCAGTCAGGTGTGGATCCATGCACATCAACAGGTATGAGTGCCAATGAACAGGTAAGGGTGAGTTTTTGTGTGTGTCAAACAAAGGTGTCAGTTAATGGAAAGATTTGTTTAATGAAAAAATGGAGCTTGTGTGCAAAATGGAATACTGTCCAGGGTCTATTAGCAGGCCCAGAACACAAAAGCCTTCTTATCTGTTTCTGACGGTATGGTCATATAAACTCCAAGAGTACCGATCTATACCCTCTGTCGCAACTTTGGGTTAAGAAGCGGCCACCGACGGAGCTATGCCTTTTCTTGTTTTTACTTTTTGGCCACTGCAATGTAGGTGCAGATCAGTTTATCATCTGCAACTCACCACCTATCATGAGATACCATACCTTTTATGGATTTTTGTAGCTGGCAGAATGAGAATGTGCCTGTTATCCAATCAAAGTTCTGTGCTAATATGTTATGTACTTAGCACCTCTGCAATTGCTCTACCTGCTCCAGGAATCCAAAATCAGGTTCCAACCCAGACTTTCATTGTAGATATAAGCAATAGTTTTCAGAGACTAGAATTCGTCCATGCTGATTACTGTGGCTGCAATCCTAACCCTTCACAGCATTTCTTATCCATTGTACTGGAAGCTCTGTTTAACTGCAATGGCAGCAGCCATGTTTCTTTATTCTTCAGTCAGGTGTGGCTCCATGTACATCAACAGGTATTGGTGCCAATCAACAGGTAAGGGTGCGTTTTGTGTGTGTCAAACAAAGGTGTCAGTGAATGGAAAGATTTGTTTGAGGAAAAAATGGAGCTTGTGTGCAAAAAGGAAAACTGTCCAGCATCTATTATCAGGCTCAGAACACAAAAGCCTTCTTATCTGTTTCAGACGGTATGGTCATATAAACTGCAAGAGTACCGATTTATACCCTCTGTCGCAACTTTGGGTTAAGAAGCGGCCACCAACGTAGCTATGCCTTTTCTTGTTTTTACTTTTTGGCCACTGCAATGTAGGTGCAGATCAGTTTATCATCTGCAACTCACCACCTATCATGAGATACCATACCTTTTATGGATTTTTGTAGCTGGCAGAATGAGAATGTGCCTGTTATCCAATCAAAGTTCTGTGCTATTATGGAATGTACTTAGCACCTCTGCAATTGCTCTACCTGCTTCAGGAATCCAAAAGCAGGTTCCAACCCAGAATTTCATTGAAGCTATAAGCAATTGTTTTCAGAGACTAGAATTCGTCCATGCTGACTACTGTGGATGCAGTCCTAACCCTTCACAGCATTTCTTATCCATTGTACTGCAAGCTTTGTTTAACTGCAAAACAAAATGGCTACCTCCAGAAATTCAATATGGCAGCCTCCATGAAAATTTCAATAGATGGAACACTGAGCGTGTCACAACGGAACCCTTCAGCATCCATGGATGATGACATCACAATGGACCCTTGCTGTTTTCCTTCCTGGCAGCAGCCATGTTTCTTTATTCTTCAGCCAGGTGTGGATCCATGCACATCAACAGGTATGGGTGCCAATCAACAGGTAAGGGTGCGTTTTTGTGTGTGTCAAACAAAGGTGTCAGTTAATGGAAAGATTTGTTTGAGGAAAAAATGGAGCTTGTGTGCAATATGGAATACTGTCCAGCATCTATTAGCAGGCCCAGAACACAAAAGCCTTCTTATCTGTTTCAGACGGTATGGTCATATAAACTCCAAGAGTAACGATCTATACCCTCTGTCGCAACTTTGGGTTAAGAAGCGGCCACCGATGGAGCTATGCCTTTTCTTTTTTTTCCTTTTTTCCACTGCAATGTAGGTGCAGATCAGTTTATCATCTGCAACTCACCACCTATCATGAGATACCATACCTTTTATGGATTTTTGTAGCTGGCAGAATGAGAATGTGCCTGTTATCCAATCAAAGTTCTGTGCTATTATGGAATGTACTTAGCACCTCTGCAATTGCTCTACCTGCTCCAGGAATCCAAAAGCAGGTTCCAACCCAGAATTTCATTGTAGCTATAAGCAATTGTTTTCAGAGACTAGAATTCTTCCATGCTGACAACTGTGGCTGTAATTCTAACCCTTCACAGTATTTCTTATCCATTGTACTGCAAGTTCTATTTAACTGCAACGGCAGCAGCCATGTTTCTTCATTCTTCAGTCAGGTGTGGATCCATGTACATCAACAGGTATGGTTGCCAATCAACAGGTAAGGGTGCGTTTTTGTGTGTGTAACACAAAGGTGTCAGTTAATGGAAAGATTTGTTTGAGGAAAAAATTGAGCTTGTGTGCAAAATGGAATACTGTCCAGCATCTATTAGCATGCCCAGAACACAAAAGCCTTCTTATCTGTTTCAGACGGAATGGTCATATAAAATCCAAGAGTACCGATCTATACGCTCTGTCGCAACTTGGGGGAAAGAAGCGGCCACCGATGGAGCTATGCCTTTTCTTGTTTTTACTTTTTGGCCACTGCAATGTAGGTGCAGATCAGTTTATCATCTGCAACTCACCACCTATCATGAGATACCATACCTTTTATGGATTTTTGTAGCTGGCAGAATGAAATTGTGCCTGTTATCCAATCAAAGTTCTGTGCTATTATGGAATGTACTTAGCACCTCTGCAATTGCTCTTTCTGCTCCAGGAAACAAAAAGCAGGTTCCAACCCAGAATTTCATTGTAGCTATAAGCAATTGTTTTCAGAGACTATAATTCGTCCATGCTGACTACTATGGCTGCAATCCTAACCCTTCACAGCATTTCTTATCCATTGTACTGCAAGCTCTGTTTAACTGCAAAACAAAATGGCTGCCTCCAGAAAATCAATATGGCAGCCTCCATGAAAATTTCAATAGATGGAACACTGAGCGTGTCACAACGGAACCCTTCAGCATCTATGGATGATGACATCACAATGGACCCTTGCTATTTTCCTTCCTGGCAGCAGCCATGTTTCTTCATTCTTCAGTCAGGTGTCGATCCATGCACATCAACAGGTATGGGTGCCAATCAACAGGTAAGGGTGCATTTTTCTGTGTGTCAAACAAAGGAGTCAGTTAATGGAAAGATTTTTTTAAGGAAAAAATGGAGCTTGTGTGCAAAATGGAATACTGTCCAGGGTCTATGAGCAGGCCCAGAACACAAAAGCCTTCTTATCTGTTTCTGACGGTATGGTCATATAAACTGCAAGAGTACCGATCTATACCCTCTGTCGCAACTTTGAGTTAAGAAGCGGCCACCGACGGAGCTATGCCTTTTCTTGTTTTTACTTTTTGGCCACTGCAATGTAGGTGCAGATCAGTTTATCATCTGCAACTCACCACCTATCATGAGATACCATACCTTTTATGGATTTTTGTAGCTGGCAGAATGAAATTGTGCCTGTTATCCAATCAAAGTTCTGTGCTATTATGGAATGTACTTAGCACCTCTGCAATTGCTCTTTCTGCTCCAGGAATCAAAAAGCAGGTTCCAACCCAGAATTTCATTGTAGCTATAAGCAATTGTTTTCAGAGACTAGAATTCGTCCATGCTGACTACTGTGGCTGCAATCCTAACCCTTCACAGCATTTCTTATCCATTGTACTGCAAGCTCTGTTTAACTGCAAAACAAAATGGCTGCCTCCAGAAAATCAATATGGCAGCCTCCATGAAAATTTCAATAGATGGAACACTGAGCGTGTCACAACGGAACCCTTCAGCATCCATGGATGATGACATCACAATGGACCCTTGCTGTTTTCCTTCCTTGCAGCAGCCATGTTTCTTCATTCTTCAGTCAGGTGTGGATCCTTGCACATCAACAGGTATGGGTGCCAGTCAACAGGTAAGGGTGCATTTTTGTGTGTGTCAAACAAAGGTGTCAGTTAATGGAAAGTTTTGGTTAAGGAAAAAATGGAGCTTGTGTGCAAAATGGAATACTGTCCAGGGTCTATGAGCAGGCCCAGAACACAAAAGCCTTCTTATCTGTTTCTGACGGTATGGTCATATAAACTGCAAGAGTACCGATCTATACCCTCTGTCGCAACTTTGAGTTAAGAAGCGGCCACCGACGGAGCTATGCCTTTTCTTGTTTTTACTTTTTGGCCACTGCAATGTAGTTGCAGATCAGTTTATCATCTCCAACTCACCACCTATCATGAGATACCATACCTTTTATGGATTTTTGTAGCTGGCAGAATGAGAATGTGCCTGTTATCCAATCAAAGTTCTGTGCTATTATGGAATGTACTTAGCACCTCTGCAATTGCTCTTTCTGCTCCAGGAATCAAAAAGCAGGTTCCAACCCAGAATTTCATTGTAGCTATAAGCAATTGTTTTCAGAGACTAGAATTCGTCCATGCTGACTACTGTGGCTGCAATCCTAACCCTTCACAGCATTTCTTATCCATTGTACTGCAAGCTCTGTTTAACTGCAAAACAAAATGGCTGCCTCCAGAAAATCAATATGGCAGCCTCCATGAAAATTTCAATAGATGGAACACTGAGCGTGTCACAACGGAACCCTTCAGCATCCATGGATGATGACATCACAATGGACCCTTGCTGTTTTCCTTCCTTGCAGCAGCCTTGTTTCTTCATTCTTCAGTCAGGTGTGGATCCTTGCACATCAACAGGTATGGGTGCCAATCAACAGGTAAGGGTGCATTTTTGTGTGTGTCAAACAAAGGTGTCAGTTAATGGAAAGTTTTGGTTAAGGAAAAAATGGAGCTTGTGTGCAAAATGGAATACTGTCCAGGGTCTATAAGCAGGCCCAGAACACAAAAGCCTTCATATCTGTTTCTCACGGTATGGTCAAATAAACTGCAAGAGTACCGATCTATACCCTCTGTCGCAACTTTGAGTTAAGAAGCGGCCACCGACGGAGCTATGCCTTTTCTTGTTTTTACTTTTTGGCCACTGCAATGTAGTTTGCAGATCAGTTTATCATCTCCAACTCACCACCTATCATGAGAAACCATACCTTTTATGGATTTTTGTAGCTGGCAGAATGAGAATGTGCCTGTTATCCCATCAAAGTTCTGTGCTATTATGGAATGTACTTAACACCTCTGCAATTGCTCTACCTGCTCCAGGAATCCAAAAGCAGGTTCCAACCCAGAATTTCATTGTAGCTATAAGCAATTGTTTTCAGAGACTAGAATTCGTCCATGCTGACTACTGTGGCTGCAATCCGAACCCTTCACAGCATTTCTTATCCTTTGTACTGCAAGCTCTGTTTAACTGCAAAACAAAATGTCTGCCTCCAGAAAATCAATATGGCAGCCTCCATGAAAATTTCAATAGATGGAACACTGAGCGGGTCACAACGGAACCCTTCAGCATCCATAGATAATGACATCACAATGGACCCTTGCTGTTTTTCTTCCTGGCAGCAGCCATGTTTCTTCATTCTTCAGTCAGGTGTGGATCCATGTACATCAACAGGTATGGGTGACAATCAACAGGTAAGGGTGCGTTTTTGTGTGTGTAACTCAAAGGTGTCAGTTAATGGAAAGATTTGTTTGAGGATAAAATTGAGCTTCTGTGCAAAATGGAATACTGTCCAGCGTCTATTAGCAGGCCCAGAACATAATAGCCTTCTTATCTGTTTCTGACGGTATGGTCATATAAACTGCAAGAGTACCGATCTATACCCTCTGTCGCAACTTTGGGTTAAGAAGCGGCCACGACGGAGCTATGCCTTTTCTTGTTTTTACTTTTTGGCCACTGCAATGTAGGTGCAGATCAGTTTATCATCTGCAACTAACCACCTATCATGAGATACCATACCTTTTATGGATTTTTGTAGCTGGCAGAATGAGAATGTGCCTGTTATCCAATCAAAGTTCTGTGCTATTATGGAATGTACTTAGCACCTCTGCAATTGCTCTTCCTGCTCCAGGAATCCAAAAGCAGGTTCCAACCCAGAATTTCATTGTAGCTATAAGCAATTGTTTTCAGAGACTAGAATTCGTCCATGCTGACTACTGTGGCTGCAATCCTAACCCTTCACAGCATTTCTTATCCATTGTACTGCAAGCTCTGTTTAACTGCAAAACAAAATGGCTGCCTCCAGAAAATCAATATGGCAGCCTCCATGAAAATTTCAATAGATGGAACACTGAGCGTGTCACAACGGAACCCTTCAGCATCCATGGATGATGACATCACAATGGACCCTTGCTGTTTTCCTTCCTGGCAGCAGCCATGTTTCTTTATTCTTCAGCCAGGTGTGGATCCATGCACATCAACAGGTATGGGTGCCAATCAACAGGTAAGGGTGCGTTTTTGTGTGTGTCAAACAAAGGTGTCTGTTAATGGAAAGATTTGTTTGAGGAAAAAATGAAGCTTGTGTGCAATATGGAATACTGTCCAGGGTCTATTAGCAGGCCCAGAACACAAAAGCCTTCTTATCTGTTTCAGACGGTATGGTCCTATAAACTGCAAGAGTACCGATATATACCCTCTGTCGCAACTTTGGGTTAAGAATCGGCCACCGACGGAGCTATGCCTTTTCTTGTTTTTACTTTTTGGCCACTACAATATAGGTGCAGATCAGTTTATCATCTGCAACTCACCACCTATCATGAGATGCCATACTTTTTATGGATTTTAGTAGCTGGCAGAATGAGAATGTGTCTGTTATCCAATCAAAGTTCTGTGCTATTATGGAATGTACTTAGCACCTCTGCAATTGCTCTTCCTGCTCCAGGAATCCAAAAGCAGGTTCCAACCTAGAATTTCATTGTAGCTATAAGCAATTGTTTTCAGAGACTAGAATTCGTCCATGCTGACTACTGTGGCTGCAATCCTAACCCTTCACAGCATTTCTTATCCATTGTACTGCAAGCTCTGTTTAGCTGCAAAACAAAATGGCTGCCTCCTGAAAATCAATATGGCAGCCTCCATGAAAATTTCAATAGATGGAACACTGAGCGTGTCACAACGGAACCCATCAGCATCCATGGATGATGACATCACAATGGACCCTTGCTGTTTTCCTTCCTGGCAGCAGCCATGTTTCGTTATTCTTCAGTCAGGTGTGGATCCATGCACATCAACAGGTATGGGTGCCAATCAACAGGTAAAGAGTGCGTTTTTGTGTGTGTCAAACAAAGGTGTCAGTTAATGGAAAGATTTGTTTGAGGAAAAAATGGAGCTTGTGTGCAAAATGGAATACTGTCCAGCATCTATTAGCAGGCCCAGAACACAAAAGCCTTCTTATCTGTTTCAGACGGTATGGTCATATAAACTGCAAGAGTACCGATGTATACCCTCTGTCGCAACTTTGGGTTAAGAAGCGGCCACCGACGGAGCTATGCCTTTTCTTGTTTTTACTTTTTGGCCACTACAATATAGGTGCAGATCAGTTTATCATCTGCAACTCACCACCTATCATGAGATACCATACCTTTTATGGATTTTTGTAGCTGGCAGAATGAGAATGTGCCTGTTATCCAATCAAAGTTCTGTGCTATTATGGAATGTACTTAGCACCTCTGCAATTGCTCTACCTGCTCCAGGAATCAAAAAGCAGGTTCCAAACCAGAATTTCATTGTAGCTATAAGCAATTGTTTTCAGAGACTAGAATTCGTCCATGCTGACTACTGTGGCTGCAATCCTAACCCTTCACAGCATTTCTTATCCATTGTACTGCAAGCTCTGTTTAACTGCAAAACAAAATGGCTGCCTCTAGAAAATCAATATGGCAGCCTCCATGAAAATTTCAATAGATGGAACACTGAGCGTGTCAAAACGGAACCCTTCAGCATCCATGGATGATGACATCACAATGGACCCTTGCTGTTTTCCTTCCTGGCAGCAGCCATGTTTCTTCATTCTTCAGTCAGGTGTGGATCCATGCACATCAACAGGTATGAGTGCCAATCAACAGGTAAGGGTGCATTTTTGTGTGTGTCAAACAAAGGTGTCAGTTAATGGAAAGATTTGTTTAAGGAAAAAATGGAGCTTGTGTGCAAAATGGAATACTGTCCAGGGTCTATTAGCAGGCCCAGATCACAAAAGCCTTCTTATCTGTTTCTGACGGTATGGTCATATAAACTGCAAGAGTACCAATCTATACCCTCTGTCGCAACTTTGGGTTAAGAAGCGGCCACCGACGGAGCTATGCCTTTTCTTGTTTTTACTTTTTGGCCACTGCAATGTAGGTGCAGATCAGTTTATCATCTCCAACTCACCACCTATCATGAGATACCATACCTTTTATGGATTTTTGTAGCTGGCAGAATGAGAATGTGCCTGTTATCCCATCAAAGTTCTGTACTATTATGGAATGCACTTAGCACCTCTGCAATTGCTCTACCTGCTCCAGGAATCCAAAAGCAGGTTCCAACCCAGAATTTCATTGTAGCTATAAGCAATTGTTTTCAGAGACTAGAATTCGTCCATGCTGACTACTGTGGCTGCAATCCTAACCCTTCACAGCATTTCTTATCCATTGTACTGCAAGCTCTGTTTAACTGCAAAACAAAATGGCTGCCTCCAGAAAATCAATATGGCAGCCTCCATGAAAATTTCAATAGATGGAACACTGAGCGTGTCACAACGGAACCCTTCAGCATCCATGGATGATGACATCAGAATGGACCTTTGCTGTTTACATTCCTGGCAGCAGCCATGATCCTTCATTCTTTAGTCAGGTGTGGATCCATGCACATCAACAGGTATGGGTGCCAATATACAGGTAAGGGTGCGTTTTTGTGTGTGTCAAACAAAGGTGTCCGTTTATGGAAAGATTTGTTTGAGGAAAAAATGGAGCTTGTGTGCAAAATGGAATACTGTCCAGCATCTATTAGCAGGCCCAGAACACAAAAGCCTTATTTTCTGTTTCTGACGGTATGGCCATATAAACTCCAAGAGTACCCCTCTCTACCCTCTGTCGCAACTTGGGGGAAAGAAGCGGCCACTGACAGAGTTATATCTTTTCTGCTTTTTGCTTTTTGGCCACTGCAATGCAGGTGCAGATCGGTTTATCGTCTGCAACTCACCACCTATCACCACCGCTTCTGAAACAGCTAGGTCAGAATGGCCTATATGGCAAGTAATTTGCCATTCACTTCTAATTGCCTTACAACTTAATAATAAGGCAACTATCCTATTCTTTAATCTTCGAGATCTAGTTTTGACACAAATATAGAGCTATAGTCTATGTCTTTGTTAATAAAAGAATCAAGATAGCGAAGTATTCTTTATTCTACATCAACAAAGATAGCGAAGTATTCTACATCAACAAAGATAGCAAAGTATTCTACATCAACGAAGATAGCAATGTATTCTACATATTCCGCAATTTAAGTAATTATCGCATTACGCGATAATGACAACTACGTAATTATTGATTAAAGCGATATATCTTGTTATGTTGTCCCAATACAGCATTGAAATCCTCCAAAAAGTTATCATAACACCATATTAAAGTTACTATCTCATTACGCGATAATAACAACTGCGTCATTATCGAGTATAGCGTGTTGACAATCTTTTAATCTTAAAAATCGCTTCTCATAAAATTTAGCAAACAGTGTTGGATAGTTGGTAGAAATAAGTTAAAATAAGCGAAAATGTCTATAAAAAATATAAATGGCGGGAGATTTACCATAAGAGTTGCCATGAAAAAAGAAATGTGATTATAAATAAATGCGATTAAAACGTAATTATTTTTTTTTGTGAACTGACAGAGGAGAATAGTCAACCCTCCCTTCTCCTAGCTTGAATAGCCAATGGGAAGGCCCTGTCACAACTTAGCAACATCCATAGCAACTAATCATACAGTAGCCTGCCCCTTCACTATATAAATAAAGACACTGCCCGGTTGCCATTTTGTGGGTTTAGTTGTTGTATTGAGAGGAGCAAAAGCGTTTGTCTGTCAGTCTGAGAATTGTGCATTGATCTAAATTAGCGTTTATTAGATAGGGATTAGCGAAGTGAATAATTAGATAGTTTGTAGGGTGCAGGGTAGGTTAGAAAGTTAGTTTAGGCAGTGTTAGGGCTTAGTTTATTATATAAAGTTCAGTGTAGAGTAGGGACTAGTTAGTTTGAATTGATCAAATACAGATAGGGAATTAGATAGTACTTTCAGGATCAATTAGCTTATTTTTTAGGGTTTAGTTTAGGGTCGACTTTATTATTTACAGTTAGTGATAGTTAGGGTTTAGGTTAACTTGGGATATATTAGCTTAGTGTAGGGTCTTAGTTTAGTGTCCTCATGTGTAAATTTGTAGTCTTTCATTGTCTGTCCCAAGTTTGTTCTTTTCGTTCTGGTCCGTGTCTTTGTAGGTAGGTAGGTAGGAGAATTTTTTTTTTTTAGGGTTACTTGTGTTCTTTTTGTCTTTGTGTCGTTGTAGGTATGTAGGAGAAAAAGAAAGTTTTCGTGTTACTTGTGTTCGTTTTGTCTTAGTCCGTGTCTTTGTAGGTAGGAGAAAAGAAAGCCAAAAAAATAAAAAAAAGTTTTAGTGTTACTTGTGTTCGTTTTGTATTAGTCCTTGTCTTTGTAGGTAGGAGAAAAAAACTAAAAAAAATGTTTTAGTGTTACTTGTGTTCTTTTTGTCTTTGTGTCGTTGTAGGTAGGTTTAAGAACAATAAAAAAAAAGTTGTGTTAATTGTAGTGAAAAATAATAAAATAAAAAAAACACACATATTAATAATTCATTACTCTTCTGTCTTTATAATTTTTTTTTCAAGTTAATTTCTTTTGGGTCTCCATAACTTTGATTTTATTATTTTTGTTATTTAATATTATTTGTTTGTTTTTTTGATTGTCACCATCCCAATAAAGTTTCTCCCATTTATTTATATATATATATATATATATATATATATATATATTTTTTTTTTGGGTGGTTCATATAAAAAATGAGCCACAAAGGCAGGGCACGCAGCCAGAGTAGTAGTAGGGGCAGGAGAACAACACCGCTGGACAGCAGCCAGCATGTGGATGCTCTGCCAGTCATGGACAGGCACTTGCAGTCAGAAGTGGAGCCTGATCCCAGAGTTCTATGGGTGTGTCAGCCGCCCAATCGGTTCTGACGATGCTGATGTAATTGTGGCTTATGTGGCACAATTGAGCACCACTGATTCATCCACCATGGCTCGCAGCAGCATCAGCAACAGTGGGGCAACTCTACCTCCTGCTTCACCACCCCCCCAGTCCCTAAGATTCTACCCCTCTCCTGTTTACCGAAAGTGAGAGGGACATCTTGGGGGAGTTAATGCACAAGGGTGATTAAGACTTTAGTCCACCGAATCGTCAGGACCTTATGGAAGGGATAGAGGAGGAGGAGGAGGAGGGGGAGGGGGTACCTCCTGTGAGTACCCCTGTGACATCCCTTCCAACGGGTGCGGGTGGGGTCAGCCACACTACCCCCGCACCTAGTCAGACTCAGGTGTCAGTGAGGGGACAGCAGAGCCATGGAAGGGGCTCCACGTTAGCTGGTCCTCTCAGTCCATCACAGGGGGGCCTTAAGTCTCAGGAGGAGGGTGACCCAGAGTGGGTGCCACCTCCTTCGTCATGTGATAGCAGCACTGACAAAGGTAGGCTTGCGAGGCAAATGGTGCGCCAGGTCACCAGGGAGCCCAGTGTCAGGGGCTCCACTGGTAAGAGCACCAGGCAGCAGCAGCAGCCAGCTCCTACTGTGCCCACCATGCCTGAACAGGCGCAGGTAACCTCTGCCCCATCTGACCAGAGGTGTGGGCGGAAGTCGCCTGTTTGGGCCTATTTCACCCTGGCAGCAGATGATGTCACAATTGGCATCTGTCAGCTATGCCATGCCAAAGGGAGGAGAGGGAGGTGTTTGGCTCAGCTGGGTACCACTGCCCTGACCCAGCACCTTAGAGTCAATCCCTGGAAGGAGTGGGAAGAGATGCGGGGTGGTCATAACAGCAGCGCCACCACCAGTGTGCAGGGGACAGCACCTCCTGCCACTGTTCAACAGCAACAGCAGACTCAAATTCAGTCCCACTCCACCGCTCCCTCTCCTAGAGGTACTGGTACAGGTAGCCATACCTCTGCCTCTACTGCACCCTTCTCCATGTCCTCCTCCTCTGCCATCCGGCGCCAGGCCTCAATAACTGAGGTTTTCGAACGCACCACGCCCTACGTCCCCGGGGGACAGACGCGTGCATTCTCTGAATGGGCTCCTGGCAAGGGTTATTGCCCAACATCTGCTGCCCTTCAACCTTGTGGATAGCAATCCATTCAGGCAGATGTTGGAGCAGGCCCAACCTAGATGGCGTGTCCCCAGCCGCCATTTATTCACCAGGACAGGGAATGAATCCATGTTGCTGGATCATGCTGTCAGCGACAGGGTGCATCTGATCATGGATACCTGGACCAGCAGGCATGGGCTGGGGTGCTACTTTAGTTTTACCGCCCATTGGGTGTCCCTCCAACCGCTGGGCATGGAACAGCGGCATCAGACTTTGTGGTGCCGCCACAGGATGTCCAGGGGAGAAATACTAGTCTCCCTCAAGCCACTGTCTCCACAGCTGCTTAGCCCCCCAGCAAGTGTCCCCGTAGCTACTCATGTGTGGGATGCGTCCGCTGCCAGGCATTGCTCCAGCTTGTTAGCTTAGGGGAACGGAGACACACTGGACCTGATGTTCTAGCAGCACTACAGGATCAGGTCCAGAAGTTGCTGACACCCGAAGGCTCCAGGCAGGTATGGTTGTCTGTGACAACGGCAGCAACCTCATCGCCGCCCTCCATGCTGGCAGTCTGACACACGTCCCCTGCAAGGCACATGTCCTCAACCTGGTTGTACAGAAATACCTTCGCACATTTTCAGGGTTGAGTGACATTGTATTCACAGGAGCACCACTTTTCTAAAACATAACCTTTAATAATATAATGTTAAAAGCCAATACACCCTTATAATCATAGAAAAGAATAATAATCAAAAAGAAAATCAAAACCTAATGTGAAGTTGCTATTCCAATGCCTAATGCTTGCAGGAAGGTAGGCAGACGTATTGTGGCGAAACCAACCTCGCCACGGTGTTTTGGAGGGGGCTGTTTGCTAGCCTCCTGCCCCAGGATTATGGTCCCTTAAGTTATTGGGTCTTAAGGCACTTGGGACTGAGCCCTCTGTCCCTGGATTGCATCATTTGCCTTACTTGCTTGGATGGAGCACATGGTGAGAACAATAGATAGCGGCCATTTTAACTCACAGACACTGTTCTGACTTTTCAACACGGTGCTATCTTGCCTGTATTTGGTGCACAGAGACATCATTCAGTAGTTTGAAACTACCAAACAGGGGACACATTTATTAGTGACTATTTTCTGTATAACTTGTATATTTTCAGTGTAACTGGCATAAAACTGTATCTTCCAAACTACTGAACGGATGTGGGTGAATTTTGGATATGTGGTTCACCCAGATCCCCCGGTTCCGAGGATATATTGGTTATGGGGTTATTGCATGTTTTGGGGTTCCTGTGATATGTTTTATAAAACTGTATTTCTCTGCCTTTGATAATTATATTCGTCATTGTGTTCAATAATCATCATCGGCAGAGGGGAGGATTTTGTGTGGTTGTGTTTCTATTGTCCCATTGTGTGTTTAAATAGTGATGTCTGTCTTGTTGTCTCCACATGTGTATTGGCGATCTCCCTTTTGTCCTGAGAGATAATTGGATTGTCTTCGGTCGTCTCCGGGACAGAGGGGAGGAAACCATGATGCATTGTGGGGATGTGTTGTATCTGCAACAAACTGTAATAAAAACCAGGCTGGGTGTGCCGGAGCCTTGTCTCGTTATTGGGGGGATTCCCTGTATGCTGTTAGAGACTGATTGCCAGGAGTGTAAGCTGACTGTACGCTTTTCCTGTTCGTCTGACTGACAGCTATTTGCGAGGTTCCAGTTTGGAGTGCTATTTTGTATCCAGTTCGGGAGGTTGGTGTTCTGCAGTAGCTGTGCCTGTCTCTCGGAAAGGGGCATATCGCCTAAACCGATTTTAACCCCTTGTCTGCTGAAACGGTGCCGTTACATGTATATTAGGCCATGAATGGGGGCAATATCCCTAGTGCTGGCCCTATTGCTGCCACCCTGCCTGCAAACGGAATAGCCACTCCGATAGGGGCGATATCATGTCTCGTGCCTCTTTATAGCCCTGGGATGACCCCAAAACGGGAAGAATTCCAACAATGTGGAATATTTGGTCCTATATTTGGACCTTGACTAATATAAGTGCCAAAAATAACAAACACATACAAAATCCCAGGTGGGGTGACAGGAACCACCCTATACAGTTAGTGAAAATAAACAATATAGAAACATTAGAAAAAAGTGTCCATCGAGGTGTCCTATATTGACCCTACGCGTTTCACCTGGTTGGTGTCAGGCTCATTAGGGGAAATATCAGACTAAGAAGTATCTATCACCAAATATAATCACCTGAGCACACCAAATACAGTATATACAAAATTCTTATTTTCTAGTAGCAAAACAATCACTATTATAAGTAATGACTACTTAGTAACATTACTAAATGGCTGATAGTTTAGACTCAACAGGTCACAAATGTAAAGCAAAAGCTAGTGTTTATCAGATAAAGGCATAGTGCTATTATGAGAACTGACTAAGACTGGACCCATTGACTAGTACTTTAGCTAGAGCCAGAAAGTATGCAAGCTTCTATCCAGAGCCTGGGATAACACGGGGTGCCTCACTTATTCACCCGTTTGATATATATATATATATATATATATATATATATATATTTTAAAAAAACAGCATTCTATTGGGCTGAACAATACCGTAGATATATTAGATGGCACCCATAGTGTATAGATGGAACAGCATATTGTTATAGCTAATTCAGTGAGCCTACATGTCCATGAACACTAATAAATCATTAGCCATCAATAAATCATTAGCCATCAACATGTAAAGCACATAGTGTGAATCCATATCTCACAAGTGCTGGTATGGCCAGCGATACTTGCGTGCCCAAGGGATATGATGGGGCAGCCCTTCAGTGTCCTCCGATATCAGGGGGCGCTTTCAGTGGGGGCGTGGATATCACCCAGACGAGCAGCGGTGGCTAAGATGTCAGATATAGCAGCAAAGCGCTGCTGGTGTCCTCACCTTTTAAGCGATACTTCTGGGTGGCATCTGACGTCAGCCGCTCTCATGTGACCCTACTGCCGATCACATGACCGGTCAGCTGAGCCGTTCTTAAGAGGGAGGAGCAGAAAAGGGTGCCGATATTAATGAATGGATAAAACAAATAAGTTCCTCCATATATTATGATTATATAGGTTCCGAATCAGTATGTTATCGTCCGTTTGGTGTATTTTTTTACATTTTCTAGCAGGCATATAAGTACAGCCCACTGGGCACCCCAAACTCCATGTATATCTCTATTATGCTGTAAATAGTCACAATTAGACACGTGGGGGAAATATTCCCTAGATATTAACGTGATACTTGTTGGGGCAATCTGTTAGTATATCAATATGTAAATCCCAGGCTGATGGATTATTGATAGATTACAATGAGGGCGACTGGCTAGAGCATTATGAGGATCTATTTGGAGGGGATCACCTCCCAGCCAACCTTTGTTGGACTATATACAATATCCATGATAAATTGATCCCCAATTCAAGGATAAAGGAGGCCCCTTATAGAAAACACGCAAACTCAATGCATTCATTTAGTCCAGTAGGTGCATCGGTATTTAGCCAAAAAATCCATCTGGACTCTTTTTGTTTTAATAGTTTCTCCACCCCTCTTGGACATGTTGAGTACTTCAATCATAGAAAAATGAATAGCCTTAGTGGACCCTGCATGACTGGCCCATATATGTCTAGAGATGGGTTTATCCCGTCTGTTCTTTATGTCCCCAATGTCCTCAAGGATTTTTTTTTTAATCCTTTTTGTTGCCTATATATTTGAGTCCGCAGGCGCATTGACCCAAATTGATAATTCCAGGGGTGTTACAGTTTGCAAATCTGCGGGTATAAAATACTTGGTCTTCCAAACTGTTCGTAAAGGTTTTGCGTTGAAATATAAAAGTGCCAGCCTTGCATTTACCGCACTTAAACGTGCCCATCTGTCAGTTGGACAACCATGTGCTTCTTTCTGGAGATTCTAGGTGGCTGTGGACTAGTGCATCACCTATACTGCGTCCACGTCTATAAGTAATAGCCGGGTTCTCAGATAGTACTGCAGTTAAATCAGGGTCAGTCTTGATCAGCGACCAGTATCAATTCAAAATATCTCAAACTTGTTGGGACTCTGAGTAAACGTTCCAAGGATCCTAATTGGATCTTGGAGACTAATACTCTTTACTTGTGGTTGTAAAAGGGAAGAGCGGTCTCTCGAATTTCCAAAGTTCCATGCTTCATATAGGCATGGGTTCGGGTATCCCCTTTGTTTAAAGCGATGGAATAGCTTGGATACTTCATGTGTAAAATTATTTGGTTCAGAGCAGTTTCTCCGAACCCTCAGAAACTGTCCTTTGGGGATACCTATTTTTAAAGATTTGGGATGAAAACTATCCCAGCGTAAAAGACTATTAGTTGAAGTATTTTTCCTAAAGAGAGTGTTTTTTTTATGTAGTTATGTTCATCTCTCTCTAGACATACAGTACATCCAAGAAGTTAATGTCATTGCGATGGATTTCTGAAGTGAAATATAAGCCTATATGGTTTGAGTTTAGTATATCCATGAACTGTTGAAACTCGCTCACAGTCCCTGACAATAAAAAGTAGAACATTGTCTATGAATCTGGACCAAAGAGATACAGTACAGATCAAAAGTTTGGACACACCTTCTCATTCAAAGAGTTTTCTTTATTTTCATGACTATGAAAATTGTAGATTCATACTGAAGGCATTAAAACTATGAATTAACACATGTGGAATTATATACTTAACAAAAAAGTGTGAAACAACTGAAAATATGTCATATTCTAGGTTCTTCAAAGTAGCCACCTTTTGCTTTGATTACTGCTTTGCACACTCTTGGCATTCTCTTGATGAGCTTCAAGAGGTAGTCACCTGAAATGGTTTTCACTTCACAGGTGTGCCCTGTCAGGTTTAATAAGTGGGATTTCTTGCCTTATAAATGGGGTTGGGACCATCAGTTGCGTTGTGGAGAAGTCAGGTGGATACACAGCTGATAGTCCAACTGAATAGACTGATAGAATTTGTATTATGGCAAGAAAAAAGCAGCTAAGTAAAGAAAAACGAGTGCCCATCATTACTTCAAGAAATGAAGGTCAGTCAGTCCGAAAAATTGGGAAAACTTTGAAAGTGTCCCCAAGTGCAGTCACAAAAACCATCAAGCACTACAAAGAAACTGGCTCACATGCGGACCGCCCCAGGAAAGGAAGACCAAGAGTCACCTCTGCTGCGGAGGATAAGTTCATCCAACTCACCAGCCTCAGAAATCGCAGGTTAACAGCAGCTCAGATTAGAGACCAGGTCAATGCTACACGGAGTTCTAGCAGCAGACACATCTCTAGAACAACTGTTAAGAGGAGACTGTGTGAATCAGGCCTTCATGGTAGAATATCTGCTAGGAAACTACTGCTAAGGACAGGCAACAAGCAGAAGAGACTTGTTTGGGCTAAAGAACACAAGGAATGGACATTAGACCAGTGGAAATCTGTGCTTTGGTCTGATGAGTCCAAATTTGAGATCTTTGGTGACAACCACCGTGTTTTTGTGCGACGCAGAAAAGGTGAACGGATGGACTCTACATGCCTGGTTCCCACCGTGAAGCATGGAGGAGGAGGTGTGATGGTGTGGGGGTGCTGGTGACACTGTTGGGGATTTATTCAAAATTTAAGGCATACTGAACCAGCATGGCTACCACAGCATTTTGCAGCGGCATGCTATTCCATCCGGTTTGCGTTTAGTTGGACCATCATTTATTTTTCAACGGGACAATGACCCCAAACACACCTCCAGGCTGTATAAGGGCTATTTGACCATGAAGGAGAGTGATGGGGTGCTGCGCCAGATGACCTGGCCTCCACAGTCACCGGACCTGAACCAATCAAGATGGTTTGGGGTAAGCTGGACCGCAGAGTGAAGGCAAAAGGGCCAACAAGTGCTAAGCATCTCTGGGAACTCCTTCAAGACTGTTGGAAGACCATTTCAGGTAACTACCTCTTGAAGCTCGTCAAGGGAATGCCAAGAGTGTGCAAAGCAGTAATCAAAGCAAAAGGTGGCTACTTTGAAGAACCTAGAATATGACATTTTCAGTTGTTTCACACTTTTTTGTTATGTATATAATTCTACATGTGTTAATTCATAGTTTTGATGCCTTCAGTGTGAATCTACAATTTTCATAGTCATGAAAATAAAGAAAACTCTTTGAATGAGAAGGTGTGTCCAAACTTTTGGTCTGTACTGTATAGATCTGGTCCAGTGTGTCATAGATTCAGAGAACACCACCGTGTCCTTCCACCAGCCCAGGAGCAGATTTGCATAGGTTGGTGCACAAGGGCTACCCATAGCGGTGCCCCTGAGCTAGTGGTAGAAACAGTCCTCAAACACAAAATAATTATGTGTCAGGACAAAGTTAAGGAGTTGCAGAATAAACAGATTGTGTTGATGCAAATCCCTTAACTTGGAATCCAGTAAATATTTTACTGCTGATAAACCCTTATTATGGGGGATTGAGGTATAAAGGGCCTCTACATCACTAGAGGCAAACCAGCTGTCGGGTTCTATACTGACATCCTTCACTCGTTGTAATAGATCCGTTGTGTGCCGTAGATACGACGGGAGTGCAGATACAAAGGGACGTAGAACTTTGTCAATATAGGTGCCTGCGTGTTGAGTTAGGCTATCAATTTCTGAAACTATAGGACGTCCTTTTAGGGGGGTGGTTCCCTTGTGAATTTTGGGGAGACCAAAGAACGTTGCTGTTTTTGGGGTCATGGGTAACAAATACTAAAACTCTTTACGGTCTATACATTTGTCTTCTAGACCCTCCCGTAGAATTTGAGATAACTCAGCTGAAAATTTGACAGTTGGGTCTCCCCTTAATACTTCATGGCTATTTTTATCTGATACTAAAGAAAGGCACATGTCTCTATATTGTTGCAGGGAAAGGATAACAATATTCCCCCCTTTGTCTGATGACTTGATTATGATATTTTTATTTGTGCTGAGATTTCGTAGTGCCACCATTTCTGCCCAAGTATAGTTTTTATTAGGGGAGGTGTATCTTATTTTTTCTAGATCTCGTGTGACTGACTTCAGGAAATTATCTGTATTAGCTTCATTGAGTGTTTTAGGTGGAATTTTAACACTTTTATTTCTCAGGGTGGTGAAGGGGCCCTGCACACTAGGTCGTTCATTCTCATCTAAAAGGTGTACCAAATTATCAAAGCCTTCCAGATCACCCATTTCTAGACCTAATTCTTGCCACCTCTTTTTATCCGATGTTGTAAAGATTTTGCGCCATCGGAGTTTCCTAGTAAAAAGATGTATGTCTTTGATCCAATCAAAACAATAAAATCGTGTGGTTGGTACAAAAGTGAGTCCTTTTCTCAGTACAGATATTTCATCTTCAGACAAGATCATCCCGATAGATTATTAATTGAAGTATTTTCTGCACATGGCATGTTTCCTTTTTGCTGTTGTGTGGTTGGGGTTGTTGGCGATCCCTTAGTGCATAGGTGTTCGGTAGGGGTTGACCTAAAAAAGTTGTAAGGGGATTTGGAGTGGGAGTTGCAAAGGAGGCAGAGGTTCCAGATGCACATCCATCCTGCTCTGGTTGCTCCTGACCAATTAGGATCATTGAAACGTTTGACTCAAAGTCCCAACAATTTTGAGATATTTTGAATTGATACTGGTCGCTGATCAAGACTGACCCTGATTTAAATGCAGTACTATCCGAGAACCTGGCTATTACTTAGAGACGTGGACGCAGTATAGGTGATGCACTAGTCCACAGCCACCTAGAATCTCCAGAAAGAAGCACATGGTTGTCCAACAGACAGATGGGCATGTTTAACCCCTTAGGGACGCATGACGTACCGGTACGGCATGTTTCCCGAGTCCTTAAGGACCCATGACGTACCGGTACGTCATGAGTTTAAAATGAGATTGCGGCGCTGCGGGGGTTAATCCGAACAGGAGGCCGGCTGAAATCATTCAGCCGGCATCCTGTCGCAACGCCGGTGGGGTCATGTGACCCCCCCATATCGGCGATCGCAGCAAACCGCAGGTCAATTCGGACCTGCGGTTTGCTGCGCTTTCTGCCGATTCTGATATACCCACTGCCACCACTGATTATTCAAGGGGAGGCGGGCGGGGGATTGGGCGGGGAATAAAACTTTATTTGGGGCATTTTTAAGTTTGATCCCCGCGGTTAGAGACCGCGGGGATCAAACTTAAAAATGCCCCAAATAAAGTTTTATTCCCCACCCAATCCCCCGCCCACCTCCTCTTGAATAATCAGTGGTGGCAGTGGGTATACCAGGGTGTCAGCACATTGCTGACACCCTGGTATAAACGGCTGACATCTGTGATGCGATGTCAGCCGTTTAACCCTTCCCATACCGCGGTCTGTACAAACCGCTGTATGGAAAAGGTTAAGAGCTCAGGGAGCTCCCTCCCTCTCCCATCGGGGGCTGCTGTGCCTTTGCAGCCCCCCGATGGAGAGGGAGAGAGCCCCCAGACAGCCCTCAGTCAGCCCCCCTCCTTACCCTTCCCCGTCTGCGAAGTTGTGACTGAGCAGACGGGGAAGGTTCCCATGGCAACTGGACGCCTTCTCAGGCATCCTGCTGTCCATGGTGCTGAACAGATCTGTGCTAAAGGCATAGATCTGTTCAGACAAAGTGTAAGTAAAATACAGTACAATACCCTATATAGTGTACTGTACTGTATTATACAGACATCAGACCCACTGGATCTTCAAGAACGAAGTGAGTCTGGGAAAAGTAATGTAAAGTAAATGTAAATGTAAAGAAAATGTGAAAAAAGTTAAGATAAAAAAAAAAACATTTATCACTGAATAAAAATAAAAAAATAAAATACACTACACATATTAGGTATTGCCGCATCCGTAACGACCTGATCTATAAACCGGTCATGTTCCCCGCCCGGTGAACGCCATAAAAAATAAAAAAATAAAAACTATGAGGAAATTGAAATTTTGCCCACCTTACTTCCCAAAAAAGGTAATAAAAGTGATCAAAAAAGTTGCATGTACGCCAAAATAGTACCAATAAAACCGTCATCTCATCCCGCAAAAATCATACCCTACCCAAGATAATCACCCAAAAACTGAAAAAAAACTATGGCTCTTAGACTATGGAAACACTAAAACATGATTTTTTTTGTTTCAAAAATGAAATCATTGTGTAACTTAAATAAATAAATAAAAAGTATACATATTAGGTATCGCCGCGTCCGTATCGACCGGCTCTATAAATCACATGACCTTACCCCTCAGGTGACCACCGTAAAAAAATAAATAAAAAAAAAACGGTGCAAAAAAAGGTATTTTTTGGCATCTTACGTCACAGAAAGTCATATGCACCCCAAAATAATGCCAATCAAACCGTTACCTCATCCCTCAAAAAATGAGACCCTACTTAAGATAATCGCCTAAAACCTGAAAACACTATGGCTCTTAGACTATGGAGACACTAAAACATTTTTTTTGTTTTAAAAATGAAATCATTGTGTAAAACTTACATAAATAAAAAAATTGTATACATATTATGTATACATATTAGGTATCGCCGCGTCCGCTCTATAAACACATGATCTAACCTGTCAGATGAATTTTGTAAATAACAAAAAAAAACTTGCTATTTCTTGTTACCTGGCCGCACAAAAAGTGTAATATAGAGCAACCAAATATCATATGTACCCTAAACTAGTACCAACAAAACTGCCACCCTATCCCGTAGTTTCTAAAATGGGGTCACTTTTTGGGAGTTTCTACTCTAGGGGTGCTTCAAATGGGACATGGTTTAAAAAAAAACAGTCCAGCAAAATCTGCCTTCCAAAAAACGTATGGCATTCCTTTCCTTCTGCACTCTGCCGTGTGCCCGTACAGCAGTTTACGACCACATATGGGGTGTTTCTGTAAACTACAGAATCAGGGCCATAAATAATGAGTTTTGTTTGGCTGTAAACCCTTGCTTTGTAACTGAAAAAAAAAAAAACATGAAAAATCTGCCAAAAAAGTGAAATTTTGAAATTGTATCCCTATTTTCCATTAAATCTTGTGCAACACCTAAAGGGTTAACAAAGTTTGTAAAATCAGTTTTGAATACCTTGAGGGGTGTAGTTTCTTAGATGGGGTCACTTTTATGGAGTTTCTACTCTAGGGGTGCATCAGGGGGCTTCAAATGGGACATGGTGTCAAAAAGCCAGTCTAGCAAAATCTGGCTTCCAAAAACCATACGGCGCACCTTTCCCTCTACGCCCTACTGTGTGCCCGTACAGTAGTTTACGGCCACATATGGGGTGTTTCTGTAAACGGCAGAGTCAGGGCAATAAAGATACAGTCTTGTTTGGCTGTTAACCCTTGCTTTGTTAGTGGAAAATATGGGTTAAAATGGAAAATTAGGCAAAAAAATTAAATGATCAAAGGGCTTAAGTGTGGTAAATGCAAGGCTTGCACTATTACAGTTCCAGGCAAAACCTTTACGAACAGTTCGGAAGACCAGGTATTTTATATCCGCAGCTTTGCAAACTGTAACACCTCTGGAACTATCTAGTTGGCTCAATGCCACTGTGGACTCAAATATAAAGGCAAAACAAAAAGGATTAAAAAAAATATATTCTTGAGGACATTGGGGACATCCGGAACAGACGTGATAAACCCATCTCTAGACACATATGGGCCAGTCATGCAGGGTCCACTAAGGCTATTCATTTTTCTATGATTGAAGTGCTCAAAATGTCCAAGAGGGGTGGAGATATAGACAAACTATTAAAACAAAAAGAGTCCAGATGGATTTTTAGGCTAAATACTGTTGCACCTGCTGGACTAAATGAATACATTGAGTTTGCGTGTTTTCTATAAGGGGCCTCCTTTATCCTTGAATTGGGGATCAATTTATCATGGATATTGTATATAGTCCAACAAAGGTTGGCTGAGAGGTGAACCCCTCCAAATAGATCCTCATAATGCTCTAGCCAGTCGCCCTCATTGTAATCTATCAATAATCCATCAGCCTGGGATCTACATATTGATATACTAACAGATTGCCCCAACAAGTATCACGTTAATATGTAGAGAATATTTTCCCCACGTGTCTAATTGTGACTATTTACAGCATAATAGAGATATACATGGAGTTTGGGGTGCCCAGTGGACTGTACTTATATGCCTGCTATAAAATGTAAAGAAATACACAAAACGGACGATAACATACTGATTTGGAACCTCCATAATCATAATATATGGAGGAACTTATTTGTTTTATTCATTTATTAATATCGGCATTTTATTCTGCTCCTCCCTCTTAAGAAAGGCTCAGCTGACCGGTCATGTGATCGGCAGTAGGGTCACACGGGAGCGTCAAACGCCACCCAGAAGTATCGCTTAAAAGGTGAGGACACCAGCAGCGCTTTGCTGCTATATCTGCATGACATCTTAGCCACCGCTGCTCGTCTGGGTGATATCCACGCCCCCACTGAGAGTGCCCCCTGATATTGGAGGACACTGAAGGGCTGCCCCATCATATCCCTTGGGCACGCAAGTATCGCTGGCCATACCAGCACTTGTGAGATATGGATTCACACTATGTGCTTTACATGTTGATAACACAAGCGATTTATGGCTAATGATTTATTAGTGTTCATGGACATATAGGCTCACTGAATTAGCTATAACAATATATCTGTGTATTCCTGCTGTTCCATCTATACACTATGGGTGCTATCTAATATATCTACAGTATTGTTCAGCCCAATAGAATGCTGTTTGATATATATATATATATATATATATATATATATATATATTGTGAGGCAGTGACATGCCTCATGGTTGTTAGGGGAGATATATGGCAGGATTTGCTGTGTCTTCCCCCAGAATCGCCAGGTCTGAAGAAAGACCAGGTGCAGTAATCACCTGGGGATAAGGGAATCCTCCGAGTGAGAGGGGGGACTTGCACACAGAAGGCTGGAGTGGCTCTGTGTGGTCTGAGAGACGACTATCCCACAAGAGACCCTGGTGTGGGAGCAGCCTGGAGGCTGCTGGAGGTTGGGCTGGGAAAGCCGCATCTCATCACGGGTGTGAACTGTGGTACAATTTAGGTGAGTCAGGTAAACCTATGTGTTTAGTTAGGGCCCAGACAGGCAAGGTATTTTATTTTGGCTTTGTATCTTTCTTTATGCCGTGTGCCACAATAAAGCACAGTTTGGCCCCTAAATCCTTGTGTCTGAAGAAATGTGTGATTGCAACCACCGGAAAAGAGCTAATCCCCCACAATATATATATATATACAGTGCAGACCAAAAGTTTTGACACACCTTCTCATTCAAAGAGTTTTCTTTATTTTCATACTAAATTGTAGATTCACACTTAAGGCATCAAAACTATGAATTAACACATGTGGAATTATATACATAACAAAAAATTGTGAAATAACTAAAAATATGTCATATTCTAGGTTCTTCAAAGTAGCCACCTTTTGCTTTGATTACTGCTTTGCACACTCTTGGCATTCTCTTGATAAGCTTCAAGAGGTAGTCACCTGAAATGGTCTTCCAACAGTCTTGAAGGAGTTCCCAGAGATGCTTAGCACTTGTTGGCCCTTTTGCCTTCACTCTGCGGTCCAGCTTACCCCAAACCATCTTGATTGGGTTCAGGTCCGGTGACTGTGGAAGCCAGGTCATCTGGCGCAGCACCCCATCACTCTCCTTCATGGTCAAATAGCCCTTACACAGCCTGGAGGTGTGTTTGGGGTCATTGTCCTGTTGAAAAATAAATGATGGTCCAACTAAACGCAAACTGGATGGAATAGCATGCCGCTGCAAGATGCTGTGGTAGCCATGCTGGTTCAGTATGCCTTAAATTTTGAATAAATCCCCAACAGTGTCACCAGCAAAGCACCCCCACACCATCACACCTCCTCCTCCATGCTTCACGGTGGGAACCAGGCATGTAGAGTCCATCCGTTCACCTTTTCTGCGTCGCACAAAGACACGGTGGTTGTCACCAAAGATCTCAAATTTGGACTCATCAGACCAAAGCACAGATTTCCACTGGTCTAATGTCCATTCCTTGTGTTCTTGGGCCCAAACAAGTCTCTTCTGCTTGTTGCCTGTCCTTTGCAGTGGTTTCCTAACAGATATTCTACCATGAAGGCCTGATTCACACAGTCTCCTCTTAACAGTTGTTCTAGAGATGTGTCTGCTATAACTCTGTGTGGCATTGACCTGGTCTCTAATCTTAGCTGCTGTTAACCTGCGATTTCTGAGGCTGGTGACTCGAATAAACTTATCCTCCGCAGCAGAGGTGACTCTTGGTCTTCCTTTCCTGGGGCAGTACGCATGTGAGCCAGTTTCTTTGTAGCGCTTGATGGTTTTTGTGACTGCACTTGGGGACACTTTCAAAGTTTTCCCAATTTTTCGGACTGACTGACCTTCATTTCTTAAAGTAATGATGGCCACTCATTTTTCTTTACTTAGCTGCTTTTTTCTTGCCATAATACAAATTCTAACAGTCTATTTAGTAGGACTATCAGCTATGTTTCCACCTGACTTCTCCACAACGCAACTGATGGTCCCAACCCCATTTATAAGGCAAGAAATCCCACTTATTAAACCTGACAGGGCATACCTGTGAAGTGAAAACCATGTCAGGTGACTACCTCTTGAAGCTCATCAAGAGAATGCCAAGAGTGTGCAAAGAAGTAATCAAAGCAAAAGGTGGCCACTTTGAAGAACCTAGAATATGACATATTTTTAGTTGTTTCACACTTTTTTGTTATGTATATAATTCCACATGTGTTAATTCATAGTTTTGATGCCTTCGGTGTGAATCTACAATTTTCATAGTCATGAAAATAAAGAAAACTCTTTGAATGAGGTGTGTCCAAACTTTTGGTCTGTACTGTGTATATATATATATACAGGGAGTGCAGAATTATTAGGCAAGTTGTATTTTTGAGGATTAATTTTATTATTGAACAACAACCATGTTCTCAATGAACCCAAAAAAACTCATTAATATCAAAGCTGAATATTTTTGGAAGTAGTTTTTAGTTTGTTTTTAGTTTTAGCTATTTTAGGGGGATATCTGTGTGTGCAGGTGACTATTACTGTACATAATTATTAGGCAACTTAACAAAAAACAAATATATACCCATTTCAATTATTTATTTTTACCAGTGAAACCAATATAACATCTCAACATTCACAAATATACATTTCTGACATTCAAAAACAAAACAAAAACAAATCAGTGACCAATATAGCCACCTTTCTTTGCAAGGACACTCAAAAGCCTGCCATCCATGGATTCTGTCAGTGTTTTGATCTGTTCACCATTAACATTGCGTGCAGCAGCAACCACAGCCTCCCAGACACTGTTCAGAGAGGTGGACTGTTTTCCCTCCTTGTAAATCTCACATTTGATGATGGACCACAGTTTCTCAATGGGGTTCAGATCAGGTGAACAAGGAGGCCATGTCATTAGATTTTCTTCTTTTATACCCTTTCTTGCCAGCCACGTTGTGGAGTACTTGGACGCGTGTGATGGAGCATTGTCCTGCATGAAAATCATGTTTTTCTTACCTTGCAGACTTCTTCCTGTACCACTGCTTGAAGAAGGTGTCTTCCAGAAACTGGCAGTAGGACTGGGAGTTGAGCTTGACTCCATCCTCAACCCAAAAAGGCCCCACAAGCTCATCTTTGATGATACCAGCCCAAACCAGTACTCCACCTCCACCTTGCTGGCGTCTGAGTCGGACTGGAGCTCTCTGCCCTTTACCAATGCAGCCATCTGGCCCATCAAGACTCACTCTCATTTCATCAGTCCATAAAACCTTAGAAAAATCAGTCTTGAGATATTTCTTGGCCCAGTCTTGACGTTTCAGCTTGTGTGTCTTGTTCAGTGGTGGTCGTCTTTCAGCCTTTCTTACCTTGGCCATGTCTCTGAGTATTGCACACCTTGTGCTTTTGGGCACTCCAGTGATGTTGCAGCTCTGAAATATGGCCAAACTGGTGGCAAGTGGCATCTTGGCAGCTGCACGCTTGACTTTTCTCAGTTCATGGGCAGTTATTTTGCGCCTTGGTTTTTCCACACGCTTCTTGTGACCCTGTTGACTATTTTGAATGAAACGCTTGATTGTTCGATGATCACGCTTCAGAAGCTTTGCAATTTTAAGAGTGCTGCATCCCTCTGCAAGATATCTCACTATTTTTGACTTTTCTGAGCCTGTCAAGTCCTTCTTTTGACCCATTTTGCCAAAGGAAAGGAAGTTGCCTAATAATTATGCACACCTGATATAGGGTGTTGATGTCATTAGACCACACCCCTTCTCATTACAGAGATGCACATCACCTAATATGCTTAATTGGTAGTAGGCTTTCGAGCCTATACAGCTTGGAGTAAGACAACATGCATAAAGAGGATGATGTGGTCAAAATACTCATTTGCCTAATAATTCTGCACGTAGTGTATATATATATATGTATGTATATATATATATATATATATTTATATATATATATATATATATATATATATATATATATAAAAATGGTGAATAAGTGAGGCACCCTGTGTTAACCCAGGCTCTGGATAGAAGCTTGCACACTTTCTGGCTCTAGCTAAAATACTAGTCAATGGGTCCAGTCATAGTCAGTTCTCATAATAGCGACTATGCCTTTATCTGATAAACACTAGCTTTTGCTTTACATTTGTGACCTGTTGAGTCTAAACTATCAGCCATTTAGTAGTGTTACTAAGTAATCATCACTTATAATAGTGATTGTTTTGCTACTAGAAAAGAAGAATTTTGTATATACTGTATTTGATGTGCTCAGGTGATTATCTTTGGTGATAGATACTTCTTAGTCTGATGGGCCTGACACCAACCAGGCAAAAGGCATAGGGACGATATAGGACACTTTTTTCTCATGTTTCTATATTGTTTATTTTCACTAACTGCATAGGGTGGTTCCTGTCACCCCACCTGGGATTTTGTGTGTGTTTGTTATCTTTGGTACTTATATTAGTCCAGGTCAAAATATAGGGCCAAATATTCCACATTGTTGGAATCCTTCCTGTGTTAGGGTCATCCCAGGGCTATAAGGAGGCACGAGACACGGGATCGCCCCTATTGAGGAGGCTATTCCGTTTGCAGGAAGGGTGGCAGCAATAGGGCCAGCACTAGGGATATTCCCCACATCCAAGGCCTAATATACGTCCTGCAAGCATTAGGCATTGGAATAGCAACTTCACATTAGGTTTTGATTTTCTTTTCGATTATTATTCTTTTCTGCGCGACCCAGTAGCAGCAGTAGTAGTCACCACCAGCGGCTGGCCCGCATGGTGGCTGACTACATGGGGTCAGTCGGTGCTTCCGACAGCATGACCACCGACTACCCCATGGAGTACTGGGTCACCTGGCTGGACACCTGCCGTGAGCTCGCTCAGTATGCACTGGAGCTACTGTCTTGCCCCCCCCCCCCCAGCATACTGTCTGAGCGGACTTTCAGCACGGCAGATGGGGTGGTCACTGACAAGAGGACCCATCTGTCCACTGACTCCGTGGACAGACTCACATTCATTAAGATGAACGAGTCCTGGATCGGCAGTGACTTCTTGGCCCCCGCTGTCAGTTCAGGCCATTGAGAGGTCCCTTGTCCATCACTCTCCTTTTCTCTCCCGCCAAAAATGTTTTTTTAAAATATTTTTAACTTATTTATTGATATTTTTAATTATTTATTAAATTATTTATTTATATATGAATTGATTTATTAATTAATTAATTACAATGAATTTATTATTGATAAATTTAATTATGAATTTATTGATGAATTATTTATTTTTCTATTTATTTTATATATATATATATATATATATATATATATTTATATATGAATTTGCATTATATGTTATCTATTTATTAATTCCTCAATCATGAAATTTAAAATTTATATATATATGTATTTGTGGGGGTTTAGCTCTTCTTCGGGGTCATTCTCACAGATACGGCTTCAGGACACCAGGTTTCAGGTCCAAACAGTGCATTTATTGCGCCTCAGCAAACCAAACATAAATACAAAATAAACACCTGCCCGGCTGGGCTCTAACTAAACATGACGTTCCTGACTCACCTAAGTCACAGTCCACACCCTGTAAACCCATGCGGCTTTGTCAGCCAATGTCCCACAGCCTCCTGGCTGCTCCCACAACAATGTCTCCTTGGGGATAGTGGTCTCTCAGCCCTCTCGGCTCAGACCACACAGAGCCAGTCCAGCCTTCTGTGTGCAAGTCCCCCAGCCCCTCTCACTCGGAGGATTCCCTTATCCCCAGGTGATTACTGCACCTGGTCTTTCTTCAGACCTGGCGATTCTGAGGGAAGACACAGCAAATCCTGCCATATATCTCCCCTAACAACCATGAGGCATGTCCCTGCCTCACAGTATTGTTTTTTTATGTTTTTTAATTTTTTATTTTAATATAATCATGTATGTTTTAATTCAGTAATAGGGTGTATGATATATTATTTTAATTATTTACATATTGATTAACGATTTTATTTATTGTAATGTATTGATCATGTTTCTATATATAATAGTATTGATTGTGATAATTTGTAATATATTTATAGTTATATTCACATATATATTGTATTTCTAAATGTATTTACTGTATAATATGTAGATTATTCAAAATATGAAATGTACAGTTGCTTTTTAATTATAATTCTTTATTGATAAATATCAGTATTGATCCATTTTTAAATAATCAGACATTATTTATTTTCTTAATTGATTTTTTAAAGTAATTAGTCTGCATGACTACACAGCACACAATCTGATCTCACTAGTCTGCTCCAGGTTTCCCGATCAGGCACATGGAAGATGCAACAGAACACTGCTTTTTCGCTTACAACAACATCATGTTATGTTTTCTTGAAGCCAGAGGACTGTGGAAGTGTCAGTGTTTAACAGCGGCTCTTTCGTTCCTCCTCATGTCTGTGAGGAGGAATGCGTCCCGACGCTCCACCCACCCATACACGATCAGTATCGCATACACGCTAGTCTACATTCAACTGCTACACCCATCCCTCATGTGCCTGTGTGAGCACTGAAGGCAGTGATGAGCCAAGTTTCATCGGTCGGAGTCTGGAAACATTCCATCATTATCCGACGGGGGCAACGCAAACTCCCTTTGGCGATGAAGCAGCGTTGTTCCAAGGCTGTTGGAAGTGTCCACATTGGAGCTTCCACCAGTGAGCAACCTGCATGATCTCTTGACGGTCATAGGACATAATGATCAATTTTAAGGGCCTATTTTGAACACCCGGCTATCAGTGATAGGCGCAAAGGGTGCATACTTCAGCATGGGGGAGCTGACCGTCACAGCGGATCGCCAACACTGTCATCCAGCACAGTGCATTTTTGAGTCTGTTAAGAGGGGAGCAAGTGTTCTTCAGTTACATAGAACTGACAGTAAACTGTTTGTGCATAACGATTAGCAGTTTGGCTCCTTTCACACGGGCGTCGCAGATAAGGTCTGAATGCGTTGCGTGTGCTTTCATGTAAAATCCTGTGATTTTGCAAGTCAATGATTTTTATCTGCCATTGTGTTAAGTTCTTTATTTTCTTCCACGCTGGTGCAATGCGTTTTGATGCGATTTTCACGCCTCAGATAAAAAAATTAAGATTTACTTACAACATATCCTAGCAACCATCATTGAAAAACGCAACGTGCCCCCACCTGCTTGTGGATGCGATGCGTTTTTCACGCAGCCCATTAACTTCTATGGGGCCTGTGTTGCTTTATAAACACAGGATATAAAACATGCTACATTTTTAAAGCAACGCACAACTGATGCGTGAAAAATAAAAGCTCATGTACACAGACCCATAAAAAATAATGGGTCAGGATTCTGTGCGCGTGCTATGCGTTCACATCACGCATTGCTCCCGCACGTTTAACTCAACCGTGAGAAAGAAGACTTTTTTTTTCTATTATTATAAATTAGTATTCTTTTAGGATCTATATAAATGTACAGTAATCCGGTCCTCTAAAATGCTGTTGTATGGAGGAGGAGAAAAAATCTGCACTTAAAAAGATCACATGCGGGAGGTAAATATATAGATGTTGTCTATAATGCAATATTAATATATCTATCTCACCCATTTCAGCCTGGAAACAATCAAATTTGCTACCAATGCTGATATCCGCATTCTATTAGACTGTATTATTGTACATAGATATAGAACTTCAATTAAAAATGATTTCTAATTGTATAAAATACTTAATAAAACCATAACCGTGATTAATAAAGCCAAAACAGTTTACTGTCAGTTCTAGGTAACTGAAGAACATTTGTTCCCCTCTTAACAGACTCAAAAATGCACTGTGTTGGATGACAGTGTTGGCGATCCGCTGTGCCTGTCAGCTCCACCATGCTGAAGTATGCACCCTTTGCGCCTGACACTAATACCCCTGGTGTTCAAAATAGGCCCTTAAAATGGATCATTATGCCCTAGGACCGGCAAGAGATCATGCAGGTTGCTTACTGGAGGAAGCCCCAATGTGGACCCTTCCAACAGCCTTGGAACAATGCTGCTTCATTGCCAAAGGGAGTTTGCGCTGCCCCCCGTCGGATCATGACAGACCACTTCCAGACTCATCACTGCCTTCACTGCTCACACAGACACATGAAGGATGGGTGTAGCAGTTGGATGTAGACTAGCGTGTGTGCGATACTGATCGTGTATGGGTGGGTGGAGCGTTGGGACACATTCCTCCTCACATACATGAGGAGGAACGAAAGAGCCGCTGCTAAACACCAACACTTATCCCGGGCGCGTGGCCTGAGATCAAGATGGACGGACGTGTCTAGCTGAGCTCAGTCACCGTTGCCCTAACTTCGCCATTATCCTGAACTTACCAACCGCAACCATAACATCCACGGAGGAGAGAAGGTCGGGACGCACCCACAGAACCGACATGGCACGGAACAAGGCGCTGTCGGCTGCTGAAAAGCTCAAAGAGTTTGCTCGGTCTGATTTCCAAGATGGCGCGGGCCCTGTGCTGCACGCGCAGGCCTCGACCTGGAGTGCCTCTCCTGCTCCCAGTGAGGACATTGCGCCAGACACCGAACCCACCCTCAAGCAGGTGACCGATCAATTGCTCCAGGCTATAGCTACCTGTCGCTCCTCTCTCTCTCTGGAAAGATGGAGGAGGTTAAGATAGACATCGGTCTCCTGAGGCATGACATGCAAAACATGCGTTAACTTATTACGGAGGTGGAAACATGTGTGTCCACGGTGGAAGATCAACTGAATCCATTGCCGGCCCGCTTGGCTGACTTGGAAAAGAAAGTGGATTATTGGCAGCAAAAATGCGACGACTACGAAAACCGCACACGCCGCAACAACCTCCGTATAGTGGGACTTTCTGAGCTTGCTGAGGGTAATAACCTGTGTGAATTTGTGTCTACATGGCTGCGAGCCACTTTCCCTGATGCCACCTTCTCCTCTGCTTTTATTATTGAAAGGGTACACCGAGTACCGTCCAAACCACTACCTCCTGGAGCGCCTCTGCGGCCGTTTTTGGCGCGACTACTGACGTCTGCAGATCGAGACCTCATACTACAATTGGCCCGTCGCAAGCAGGAGCTTTGCTTTGAAAATGCTCATCCCGGATTTCTCAGCAGAGCTTCAGAAACGCAGAGCGACGTTCACAGTGGTAAAGAGACATCTCCGGGATTTAAACCTTCCATACTCAATGGCCTACCCAGCCAGGCTACGGGTAGTGGACGGAGAGTCGATCAGATTTTTTAACACTCCTGCGGAAGCTGCGGCCTGGCTGGAGGACAAACCACGTCCAGCGATATCCCCAAGATGAACATTCATCACCAACCCTGGATGCTGCTGTTTATCAGGGTTCTTTCTGTTGATCTCAGGGGGATTTTTGAAGATATGCTCTGTCATGTGAATGCTTTATTCATCTTATGTTTTGGTACCTCTTATATTTTGTCCTCCTAATATCTGATATTTAATGTTCACTGCATAGCACTTGCTTTATAGTATTGTATTGTTGCGCAATGCTGTTGTTTTGCACTGGCTGTTGCAAAGCAGCACTTATACCAAGAGTATTCTGAAATATGCTGCAGATTAATTGCTATGGGAGGGCAGAGATACAATCGTTGGTATAGGGATGGGGGGGGGGGGCTCTTTCCTTAGATAGGTGTACTTACATACCATGAAGTTAGGGTACAAGTTCTTTACATGCTACTTAAGTTCGTTACAGTGCGAAGGGTTAAGTTAACCAATAGCACACCCCGTACACTGTTGTGCCACACAGGACCTACCACCGAGTATCCTGTTGCATATATGTGATGCCCCGGATATCTGGTGCAAGATCTGTCTTTTAGATGACTCTTAATGAATCAATATTAAATGTTTGGATTTTATTAGTTCTTAACTACCATTACATGCTTACCTATGTACTATCATATCATGTGAGAGGTATGAAGATGTATAACCGGAGGTGGGCGTATGTAGTAGAGCGTGGGGAGCGATATGCATATCTCATGATGTTACAATGGCAGACATAAGGTTAATGTCTTGGAATGTCAGGGGCCTTGGAAGTGTTAGAAAGCGTACCATGGTGTTCTCAGTGATCGGTCAGTTTAACCCTCATATCCTGTGCCTACAAGAGACCCACTTACTTCCTGACAAGACTAGGAGATTATGTAAATCTTGGATCCAGTGGTCTCGCCATTCATGCTACTCTAACCTGGCTAGGGGAGTTTCTTTTATGGTGCATAAATCCCTAAGATGGGAGGTGGAGAAACTACAGATAGACAATGCGGGAAGGTATATTTTTGTGGCAGCATATATTAATTGCATACTATATGTTATACTGGGGATCTATGTCCCTCCTCCTTCCACCCTCCAAGTAATACATCAGGCGATATGTTTCGCGGCCACTTTTCCCTCAGCATGGATTACATGTATGGGGGATTTTAACATGACCCTACACCCTCTACTGGACAGGTTTCATGGTGAGGAGCAACCACGAGGGGGTGCTCAATCGGAATCACCATTGTCCAAATTGATGACTGAGGTGGGATGGGTGGACTTATGGGGCCTTAAGCACCCTGACGATCGGGCTTACTCATGTCAGTTAACTAGTCATAACTCCTTATCCCGCATTGACTATGTATTTGGTGGCTCCACTGTGTGCTCACACCCCTCTGGCTCCATACTCCACTTGATAAGGGTGTCGGACCATAACCCTATCCTACTGTCTCTATTGATGAATGTGAGGGGCATGGGGCGTTCCATGAGGGTGCACCCCTTTTGGCTTACACTGTTCCCGCCCTCGGACCGTATCCCGGACCATCTGTCTGTGTTCTTGTCCGACCACGCTTCTTATAATGATAGGTCGCTGGTGTGTGAGATGCTGAAGGTGTACTTAAGAGGGTGCTTGAGATCTTCTATTTCCTTTATTAAACGTAACTCAGCTAAACAAGAAAAAGACCTGGCTGAGGAATGTGCTGGGATGGAGAGGCTGTATGTTGCGGACCCGACGCCACAGAATAGGGAGAGGCGGTTACAAACCGGTAGACGATACCTTACTTTTTTACACGAAAAAGCCTATCGCAAAATGTTTTTTACCAAGCTTTCTTATTTTGAACTTGGCAACCAGTCTAGCAAGTTGCTGGCGCATACTGTTCACCAGAATCAGGCCTCTCCTGCTAGCTTACCTATTCGTAATGAAGGGGGCATTATGGTAGTGGAACCGGAGGCCATAGACCACCGTTTCTGGAAGTTTTATCAAGACCTGTATGAGGCCCGAGTAGACTATACCACGGAGACAGTCAATACCTACCTGCAGGAGTTAGAATATCCTAAACTCTCTCATGAGATGGCTCAATCTTTGGAGGGTCCTATATCGAATCAGGAGATATTAGAAGCCATTAAGTCTTTGGCGAATGGGAAATCCCCTGGCCCAGATGGGTTACCCCTAGAAGTGTACTCTATGTACATTGACCAGTTAGCTCCTCCTCTACTACAGATGTACCATGACTCCTTCTCGAAAGGTATCCTGCCGCCTTCATTGTATGAAGCTACCTTTGTGATACTTCTTAAACCAGGCAAGGATCCAGTTGATTGTGGATCATATAGGCCCATATCGCTTTTAAATTTGGACTACAAAATCTTGGCCAAGATTTTAGCACAGCGTTTGAACAGGGTTATTATAAACCTTATTCACCCAGATCAGTCTGGATTCTTGCCTGGTAGGTCCACAACGGATAATATCCGTAGAGTACAGGTAGTTACAAATAGGCCTTCAATGGGGGAGTCAGTGGGCCTTGGCGACTCTGGACACTGCCAAGGCCTTTGACTCAGTGGAATGGCCATACCTACTAGCCGGCCTGGAATGCTTTGGGGTTGCTCTTGCATTTATTAGATGGATATCAATATTGTATAAACGGCCTTCAGCTGGTATTCTGGTGAATAATATGTGTTCTGCAAACTTTGATCTGGGCCGTGGGACAAGGCAGGGATGCCTGTTGTCGACACTGCTATTCGCCTTACCGATCGAACCTTTAGCTATCCGCATTAGGTCCAATGCTCAATTTAAGGGGATAACTATAGGTGATCAGGAGGACAGAGTGGGACTCTACGCGGATGACATGGTACTTTTTATGTCGGATGTGGAATCCACGTTGCATCGAGCTACTGCTCTTATTGAGACATTTAGTCAATTTTCCGGTTTAAGGATAAATTGGTCTAAATCTGTTCTATTTCCGCTGTAATCCTTACCCTCATCCTCTCTCAACACCGAGCTACCCATAGTCTCTGAATTTAAGTACCATGGGATCCATATCACTAAAGATGCGGCCTCTTTTCATGTCCTCAACATACAGCCTCTTCTGAACTATAGTGCAGACAAATTTAGGGTATCCGTGCTGGGTCGAATAAATCTGATCAAGTTAATTATACTGCCCAAGTGGTTATATGTGTTGGAGCATGCACCCTTCATTGTTTCCAAAAAGATATTCTAACGCTTTAAGTCACTAATGTCTCCATTTATATGGGGCAATAATAGACCTAAGCTATCCATAGATGTACTATGTCGCCCTAGAGGGAACTGAGGTATGTCCCTCCCTGACTTACATTTATATTATCTATCGGGACAGTTAGGACAGCTGAGATCATGGGTCTCCCCTAATGGCTATCTGGATAGGGCAGAAAGACAGCTTGCTGCGTTTTTGATCATCTCTTCTTTGTGGCCAGTGCTGGAGCAACCACGACTCTTCAACCGAGCACTTCTGCCCATACAAAAATTAGCTATTCAGGTTTGGGATACTATTTAAAGGTTACATTCTTTTGTAGGAATGGTCTCCAATATACCCTTATGGGAAAACCCTATGTTCCCCTCTCTCCAAAATAGGATGGATAAGCAATTTTGGAAGGATCATGGAATTACCGTTCTGGGTGACTTATTTACTAATAATGTGTTTACCACCTTTGAACAACTGAAGGACCACCATGACCTACCTAGAACATTCTATAAATACCTTCAACTATGATACGCTATGAACGCTCACTTTAGGGTACCCCAATAGCAATCTCTGATTACCCACGGTGTTATACGCTCCCAAGGCCCTAGGGGATTTATCTCCGCTCTTTACACCCACTTACTGAGCACCAAGATGCACAAGGCCCCCTCTTAGTACTCTCCAAATGGGAAAGTCTAATAACTGGTATTACAAATGAGGAAATTAGTGACGTATTAGAATCTCCTGTACTGGTTTCCCCATGCATTAACAATACATTTATACAGCTATCAGGGGCATAACTAGAAGTGACTGGGCCCCACAGCAAATATTTGTAAGGGCCCCCCTCAGCGCGCTTCGCACCTCCCTCCTCCTGTGTAAACCCCACTCCTTTGGCAGAGTGTAGCAGTATACTGTATATTGTGGGGCACAGTGTAGCGGTATACTGTATATTGTGTGGCACAGTGTAGCGGTATACTGTATATTGTGCGGCACAGTATCAGGTACTTACCTCCATGTCAGCGATGGGATGCAGCCTCTTCCTGTGTCCCGCCTTGTATTGTGTCCCGCCCTGTATGTCCTTATATGGAGTCAGTGCTTGTATTTCAGAAAAGATTCTGCTGGGATTCAAACCCACAACCTTCTGCTTCAGAGGCAAAGCAGCTAACCACAAGACCATACCAGCTGTCTTGCCGCTGACTGAAAAAATATGAGACTTCTACTGTTATAGCTGGCTAAGAGTATACAGGTCCTTCTAAAAAAATTAGCATATTGTGATAAAGTTCATTATTTTCTGTAATGTACTGATAAACATTAGACTTTCATATATTTTAGATTCATTACACACCAACTGAAGTAGTTCAAGCCTTTTATTGTTTTAATATTGATGATTTTGGCATACAGCTCATGAAAACCCAAAATTCCTATCTCAAAAAATTAGCATATCATGAAAAGGTTCTCTAAACAAGCTATTAACCTAATCATCTGAATCAACTAATTAACTCTAAACACCTGCAAAAGATTCCTGAGTCTTTTAAAAACTCACAGCCTGGTTCATTACTCAAAACCGCAATCATGGGTAAGACTGCCGACCTGACTGCTGTCCAGAAGGCCATCATTGACACCCTCCAGCAAGAGGGTAAGACACAGAAAGAAATTTCTGAACGAATAGGCTGTTCCCAGAGTGCTGTATCAAGGCACCTCAGTGGGAAGTCTGTGGGAAGGAAAAAGTGTGTCAGAAAACGCTGCACAACGAGAAGAGGTGACCGGACCCTGAGAAAGATTGTGGAGAAGGACCAATTCCAGACCTTGGGAGACCTGCGGAAGCAGTGGACTGAGTCTGGAGTAGAAACATCCAGAGCCACCGTGTACAGGCGTGTGCAGGAAATGGGCTACAGGTGCCGCATTCCCCAGGTCAAGCCACTTTTGAACCAGAAACAGCGGCAGAAGCGCCTGACCTGGGCTACAGAGAAGCAGCACTGGACTGTTGCATGTCATTCAGAAATCAAGGTGCCAGAGTCTGGAGGAAGACTGGGGAGAGGGAAATGCCAAAATGCCTGAAGTCCAGTGTCAAATACCCACAGTCAGTGATGGTCTGGGGTGCCATGTCAGCTGCTGGTGTTGGTCCACTGTGTTTTATCAAGGGCAGGGTCAATACAGCTAGCTATCAGGAGATTTTGGAGCACTTCATGCTTCCATCTGCTGAAAAGCTTTATGGAGATGAAGATTTCATTTTTCAGCACGACCTGGCACCTGCTCACAGTGCCAAAACCACTGGTAAATGGTTTACTGACCATGGTATTACTGTGCTCAATTGGCCTGCCAACTCTCCTGACCTGAACCCCATAGAGAATCTGTGGGATATTGGGAAGAGAAAGTTGAGAGACGCAAGACCCAACACTCTGGATTAGCTTAAGGCCGCTATCGAAGCATCCTGGGCCTCCATAACACCTCAGCAGTGCCACAGGCTGATTGCCTCCATGCCACGCCGCATTGAAGCAGTCATTTCTGCAAAAGGATTCCCGACCAAGTATTGAGTGCAGAACTGAACATAATTATTTGAAGGTTGACTTTTTTTGTATTAAAAACACTTTTCTTTTATTGGTCGGATGAAATATGCTAATTTTTTGAGATAGGAAATTTGGGTTTTCATGAGCTGTATGCCAAAATCATCAATATTAAAACAATAAAAGGCTTGAACTACTTCAGTTGGTGTGTAATGAATCTAAAATATATGAAAGTCTAATGTTTATCAGTACATTACAGAAAATAATGAACTTTATCACAATATGCTAATTTTTTGAGAAGGACCTGTATCTATACACATGACAGCTGCTCATATATAGAGATATAGTAGAGCTGAATGTGCTGAGACAGCTGTCATATAGAGATATAGCAGTATCTCAGATATATGATATATCTATATGACAGCTGTTCCAGCACACTCAGCTTTGCTATATCACTATATATGATAGCTGCCCCAGCAAACCCAGCTCTGCTACATCTATGCATATGACAGCTGCCCAAACACACCCAGCACTGCTATATCTCTATATGACAGCTGTCCCAGCACACTCAGTTCTGCTATATCTCTGTATATGACAGCTGCCCCAGCAAACCCAGCTCTGCTACATCTATACACATGACAGCTGCCCAAACACAGCCAGCTCTGCTACATCTATACACATGACAGCTGCCCCCAACACACCCAGCACTGCTATATCTCTATATGACAGCTGTCCCAGCACACTCAGCTCTGCTATATCTCTATATATGACAGCTGCCCCAGCAAACCCAGCTCTATTACATCTATATATCTCTAAGTATTGCTATACAGTAGATATATATAGAGAGATATAGCAGAGCTGAGTGTGTTGGGGCAGCTGTCATGTGTATAGATGTAGCAGAGCTGGCTGTGTTTCGGCAGCTGTCATGTGTATAGATGTAGTAGAGCTGGGTTTGCTGGGGCAGTTGTCATATATAGAGATATAGTAGAGCTGAGTGTGCTGGTGCAGCTGTCATGTGTATAGATGTAGCAGTGCTGGGTGTGTTTGGGAATCTGTCATGTGTATAGATGTAGTAGAGCTGGGTTTGCTGGGGCAGCTGTCATATATAGAGATATAGCAGAGCTGAGTGTGCTGGTGCAGCTGTCATGTGTATAGATGTAGCAGAGCTGGGTGTGTTTGGGCATCTGTCATGTGTATAGATGTAGTAGAGCTGGGTTTTCTGGGGCAGCTGACATATATAGAGATATAGCAGAGCTGAGTGTGCTGGGACAGCTGTCATATAGAGATATAGCAGTGCTGGGTGTGTTGGGGGCAGCTGTCATGTGTATAGATGTAGCAGAGCTGGCTGTGTTTCGGCAGCTGTCATGTGTATAGATGTAGTAGAGCTGGGTTTGCTGGGGCAGCTGTCATATATAGAGATATAGCAGGGCTGAATGTGCTGGGACAGCTGTCATATACAGATATAGCAGTGCTAGGTGTGTTTGGGCAGCTGTCATGTGTATAGATGTACAATTAGCTAGCTATAACAGTAGAAGTCTCATATTTTTTCAATCAGCTGTAATGCAGCCTTTATGGCTGTGAGGGTAAATGCTTTGCCACTGATAGATGGGAGGTTGTGGGTTCACATCCCAGACCAGGAGACTTTAGCAGACAGTAAGATTAGATCACACTAGTGGCTGCTGTGAAGGGGCCCTGAACACAATATTTAACTAACTTGAAAATAAACTGTCACACACGCTGCCGGGGCGCCGGGCCCCCTTGGCAGCCCGGGCCCCGAAGCAGCTGCTTCCCCGGTAGTTACGCCACTGACAGCTATGTATTATCCACCAAAGCTATCTCTCTCCTATCCGGTTACAAAAGATGGGCAGACTGTTACACTATGTGATAAACTCCTATTTAGCATACCTTATATACCTACTAAGGACAGAAAAAGGGAGGAGGAATAAAAGAGGAAATGACATCATGATATGTGACTCATCCCACTTAGGGGCCGATACAGGTAAAGCAATGAAAGAAGCTATAAATCAAAAGAGTCTAGTAAAGAATCATTGAGAAGAAAATATGAAGAAAATCGATGCGAAAAAACTGATTCAGGAAAATTCAGGAATCAAGTCCGCTGAAAGTGAAATAAAGATATAGTATAAATAATTTAATAATGAAGGTTATATAAATAAAACCTAAATAAAGCCAGAAACATTATACTCGCGATTAAGGCCTCTTGGATCCATCGTGGTCACTTTCAGCGGACTTGATTCCTGAATTTTTCGCATCAATTTTTTCGCATCGATTTTCTTCATATTTTCTTTGCAATGATTCTTTACTAGACTCTTTTGATTTATAGCTTCTTTCATTGCTTTACCTGTATCGGCCCCTAAGTGGGATGAGTCACATATCATGATGTCATTTCCTCTTTTATTCCTCCTCCCTTTTTCTGTCCTTAGTAGGTATATAAGGTATGCTAAATAGGAGTTTATCACATAGTCTGAAGAAAGCACGTGTGTGTGCTGAAACGCGTCACTATGCTCTGTAATATGTGACTGAATAAATCACAGCATCGAATCATCATCGCGAGTGCCGATCTTTCTTTCCTTTATTGCAAGTTTTGGGACGCCGCCCCATTGACTCGTGCACCGCTTACATCCAAAGCAGTGCCGACCCTTCTCTACAAAAGATTTCCTGGCTTTTGGGTACGAGCACGCCAACTCCTATAAATGAGCACCTTTGCCTACACAGAAGATGAAGCCCGTGATATTGTATCACAAGTCACAGCTTCAACTGATTTTCTCCAGATTCCCACCAGCGAGCTGAAAAGCAGGAATTTGATGAAAGAAAGCAAACACCTGATTGCACTTGAATTACACGCTGCTACCCTAGCAGAATATCACCGCACTCAGAGAATACCACGAGGCCTACGGGTGAAATTGAGACCAACATTCTTTGGCAATAATCTTGAATATTGCACCCGTTTCTCCAACATTTTGAACAAATGTTCTTTGGACTTTATTGTGCTTACGGTGGAATATCTCAACATTGCGATTGAAGAGTGCAAAGCTCAAATTACCACTGCCAAGGAACAGCTGAGGGACTGCCTCAAGTCAGAGGATCTCACGGCACTATACGAAAAGACAGACAAACAATGCAGAGAGTTAAAGATGAAAATAGAAGCTCCAAGTTCCTCCGAGATGTGGAGGACTACTTGTCACAGCGGGTATACAGGTGGCAAGACAAGTCCGGGACGGCCATCTCTTTTTCATACACAAGAGATCGCAAAATAGGATACGCGTCTTCCAGCGGCAGCGACACCTCGGGAGAAGCGTCACTCCGTTTTTTAGCCAAGCGCCGCGGCAAAAGAAGGGCAACACCAGGAGAGCCGGCCGCCATCATAGGAGAAGCAGACGCGCCGAGGATGACGAGATGGCAGGTACTGCCGAGAACTTAGTTGTCAACCTTTCAAGTAAAATTGTGAGTCCTTCGCAATTAAATTTACTAAAGAAGGGACTGTCCTTCAGCCCCACGGGGACGCTGGACACTTTCTCTCTGGACATTGATTTACAATGGTTTTTCCGTAATATACGGCTTAAAGTACATTTTTCCAAGAATGATGATGTTAATATTGTGGGGGATGATTTTGTTAGTTCCGGGGAGTTCCCGGATCTTTTGTCATTGTGACAATTTTCATTAAGAATGAAAAGTACATTTGCACCCCCAAAAATATACCATCCAATTGAGACCTTTGCTAATTTAGTCCAACGAGATGTTGATACTTTACTTCAACAGTGTAGACAAGGTTCTCTACACATTAGAAACAATTTAACTGTAGAAGAGAAGCAGGCATTGGATGGTATATTGGATGATAAATCTCTCATATTCAAGCCAGCCGACAAGGGGGGGGCCCTTGTGATTCTCGATAGGGAGTATTACATCACAGAGATTTTAGGCCAATTACATGATACTGAAACATATAAGATTTTACAATCAGATCCAGTCTATTCAATTAAAACCATATTACAAAAGATAGTGACTGAGGTGAGAGAGGAGGGCATTATTGATAATAAATTAAGTGAATTTTTGATAAATCAACATCCAATTACACCAGTGTTTTACACCCTCCCAAAGATTCATAAATCTTTAACAAACCTGCCGGGACGCCCCATTGTGGCCTCCTCTGATTCAATCCTCTCTCCCCCCCAGCCATTCTTTTAGAGAAAGTCCTTACACCGTTACCCATGTCATCACCTTCCTATCTACAAGACACAGGGCATTTCTTGAGTGAGATCCGCCCCCTTCTTTTGGATGAAGACTGCATACTTGTCACTTTTGACGTATGCAGTCTCTATACTTCAATTACTCATGAAAAAGGTTTGGAAGCAGCATCTAGACCAGTGATGGTGAACCTTTTAGAGACCGAGTGCCCAAACTGCAACCAGATACCCACTTATTTATCGCGAAGTGCCAACGCGGCAATTTAACCTGAATACCAATATAGTATATCTTCCATGTACTTTATCATTTAGCTATAATAACTTAATAGCCTACATTCAGTGCGCTGCCTGTGCTGTTAATAGTGCGTCCTGTGCTGATGAATGTCAGGAAAAGTCTAAAGCATATTGGTATGCCATAGACTTTTTCCAAGGCACGGGTGCCCACAGAGAGGGCTCTGAGTGCCGCCTTTGGCACCCGTGCCATAGGTTTGCCATCACTGATCTAGACAGTTGAATATGAGTCATTATACGTCATCACAAAAGGATTTTTTTCTGACACTTCTTAAATTGGTGTTAGAGAAAAATTATTTTCTATTTCAAGACACTTTTTTTCAGCAGTGCCGTGGGACCGCGATGGGATCGAACGTCGCACTGCCGTACGCAAACAGTTATATGTCGTCATTTGAGAGTGAATTCATTTATACCAATTCTCTATACCTAAAGCATTGTATATTTTGGCGTCGATTTATCGACAACGTGTTTTGCGTATGGCGAGGCGATGTTTGATCCCTCATGGAATTTACTAGTCACCTTAACTCCATTTGGAGTGAACTTCAATTTACAATGCATTATGATTTCCATAAAATATCCTTTCTTGACACATGGATGATGCGCAAAGAAGACGGTACAGTTTACACCGATTTATTTACTAAAGATACTGACCGTAATAGTCTACTCACCTATACAAGTAGTCATCCCCCAGCAGTCAAGAAGGCTATTCCATTTTAACAATACCAACGGGTTAAAAGGATCGTGACTGATCCAAATAACTGCACAAAAAGGCTACAAGAAATGACAAGTAGGTTCCTTAATAGAGGCTACCCCAAACATTTACTGGAATTTCAAAAGAAGAAGCTAGATGAACCGCAGGAACAGAAAATTGTTAAATCACCCCGCATTCCACTAGTATTGAAATATCATCCATGGACACAAAAGATGAGGGGTATAATCAATAAGCACTGGCACATAGTGTCCAGATCATATCCTCAAATAGAGATATTTCAAAATCCGCCAATGATGTTCTTCAAAAAGGGCAGACAATATTCGAGATAAAATTATTCAAGCAGATATAGGCAACAATAAACCTATTCTTAGACAAACTACACTGGCTACCCCACGCCAAGGCACATTTCCGTGTCTAAATTGCAATAACTGCTCCAGTGTCATCAAAGGCTCCACTTTTACTCATCCACATTCCGGTGAACAAATCCCAATTAAGGGCATGTTCACATGTGATAGCAAAAATGTTATATACATTCTCAAATGTCCCTGCGGTTTAATCTATGTAGGAGACACCTCAATGCGGATAAAAGATAGATTGAATAAACATAAGTCCACTATCCGCACTGAGAATTTAATGTTACCTTTACCTCATCATTTTCATGAGAAACGTCATGCGATATTGCAGTTGCGGTTTCAGGTGATTGAAAGTGTCTCATTACCTCACCGAGGCGGCGATAGGAACAGTCTGCTTTTGAAGCGTGAGGCCTATTGGATCCACCAGTTACAAACGATGGATCCAAGAGGCCTTAATCGCGAGTATAATGTTTCTGGCTTTATTTAGGTTTTATTTATATAACCTTCATTATTAAATGATTTATACTATATCTTTATTTCACTTTCAGCGGACTTGATTCCTGAATTTTTTGCATCAATTTTTTTGCATCGATTTTCTTCATATTTTCTTCGCAATGATTCTTTACTAGACTCTTTTGATTTATAGCTTCTTTCATTGCTTTACCTGTATCGGCCCCTAAGTGGGATGAGCCACATATCATGATGTCATTTCCTCTTTTTTTCCTCCTCCCTTTTTCTGTCCTTAGTAGGTATATAAGGTATGCTAAATAGGAGTTTATCACATAGTCTGAAGAAAGCACGTGTGTGTGCTGAAACGCGTCACTATGCTCTGTAATATGTGACTGAATAAATCACAGCATCGAATCATCATCGCGAGTGCCGGTCTATCTTTCCTTTATTATATCTATGAATAGTGCATTATATAAGTTTGATTCGCAATGCGATTAATCATTGTAAGTATTATCGCTTTGCGATTATAACTTGGGCGATTTTCTAATCGTGGTATAGGAAGAAGTAACGAATACAGTGCTATATATAGGAATAGTGCATTATAGAAGTTGGATTAGCAATGCGATTAATGGTAGTAACTATTATGGCATTGCGATTGCAACTTGGGCGATTTTGATTATGGTGGTATAGGAGAATTATCGATTACGATGAGAACGAATGAATACAACACTACTCTATATTCCTTAATTATTTCCAGCAATCCTAAATTTGCATATACCGAGCTGTAAGTTGGATGCGCAATGCGATCAATATTAGTTGATTTTCTCGCATTGCGATTACAACTTTTAGTCAACTCACCCTATAGGTTGGATTGATATCTGCATTAATCCTGGCAATTCTAAATTGCATTTGCAATGCATTACTCTTTTAACTTACAGCTGTCCAGATTTAACCTAACCAACCAATAAAGAGAATCCTGCTCTATCTTATTTGTTAATTCTAACAGTCAATTGTTCACATTAGTCAACTTTCCAATTGGTCCCCTGCTATAAGTTGTAATCGCGTTCGAATGGAACCTTAGAGCTCTCTATTAGTCTGATTTACTATTGGTTGGCTTAATAGAATTAAGTTTCATTCGTACGCAAATACAACTTAGAGCAAGGTACCAATATGAAATTTGCCTGCCTATACAGTCCACTTTACTATGTTTTGTTTGTTATCGCAATAATACGTCATTTAAATAATCGCGTGCGTCTGTACATGCGTGCTTGTCTTTGAATCGGAAAGGGAGTGGAGAGAGACAGATTCTAGAGAAATTTTGGAAATAACTTTGGAAATGGCCAAAAGCAATTTCAAACCAGAAGAGCTGGAATTTTTGATCACTGTAAGTAATTGTACCTAACAAGTATGTGATACAGTGATGTCATTTCTAATTAGTTATCATTTATATTAGCCATAATAGCCAACAAGAATGCAGGCCTTGACTGAAATCCTAACTGCCATACACTGTCACATGTCCTACTGCAGGGCGACATAAACTGATCATAGGTTTTAGCAGACTGCACAGTTGAAAACACTGTTAAAGCGGCGGCCAATGTTCAAGTCACTGTTAAAGGGGCGGCCACTCTTCAAGTCACTGTTAAAGGGGAGGCCATTGTTAAAGACACTGTTAAAGGGGCGGCCACTGTCAAAGTCAATGTTAAAGGGTAGGCTGTTGTCAAAGACACTGTTAAAGGGGCGGCCACTGTCAGTCACTGTTAAAGGGGCGGCCACTGTTCAAGTCACTGTTAAAGGGGAGGCCGTTGTTAAAGTCACTGTTAAAGGGGCGGCCACTGTTCAAGTCACTGTTAAAGGGGTGGCCACTTGTCAAGTCACTGTTAAAGGGGTGGCCACTGTTCAAGTCACTGTTAAAGGGGCAGACTCTGTCAAAGTCACTGTTCAATGGGAGGCCATTGTTGAAAGTCACTGTTAAAGTGGGGGTATCTGTGAAAGTCACTGTTAAAGTAGCGTCCACTGTGGAGTTTAGTTCTTATATTTGCCTTGAATATAAATGTTTTTATTTTAATTTTACTTTCATATAGTTCCATAGGGAACTATATAAATATCTACTCTTTTACTGTTTTGATATAAAATTTTATTTTTGATGGATGAGATGACTATAATTACTAATAATTGTATTTTAAAACTTTGGGATTACATCCTTTAACTGTTATCTTGCAGCATATGCTGCAGAAGGGCTATGATGAGATAAGGTCCCGTGCAGAGAAGCAGGCCATTGTTTGGAAAGAAGCATACCGGCTGTGGCAGCTACATGGCAGCATTCATAAAAAAAAAAAAGATTTTAAAAAAGTAGTCCGCCCTGAAACGACACAACATGGATCTGATCAAAGAGGTCAGAAACAAATCTTGTCCAGGTACGATGCTTACATTAATTTTCACCCACCTATAGTTATTTATGTGTTCAGTTATGCAAATAAGTATTTCTATCACTTTACAACAGATTACTTTACAACTGATTACTTAGTACTGTGGTGTCGAACCGATGGACCAGGTGCTAGAGGCGGCCCTCAGAGCCCTCTCTGTGGGCCGCATACCCTTGAAAAGGTCTAAGGCGTACTAATCAGCTTTAAACATTTCCTACTATACAGCTTCGCAGGCACACTATTAACAGCACAGTCAGCATATTGAATGTAGGCAGGCTGTTAGAGCAAAATTATAATTGCGTGGAAGACAGACTATACTGGTATTCAGGTACAATGGTAGCATTGGCTATTTGAGATAAATAAATTAGGCTACTTTCACACCTGCGTTTCGGTGCGAATCCATCTGGTATCTACACAGACGGATCCGCACCTATAATGCAAACGCTTGTATCCGTTCAGATCTTATCCGTTTGCATTACCATTAACAAAAAATATTATATATTATATATTTTTTTGTTCATGATAATGCAAACTGATCCGTTTTGACTTACATTGAAAGTCAATGGGAGGCGGATACGTTTTCAATTGCACCATATTGTGTCAGTAAAAACGGATCTGTCCCCATTGACTTACATTGTAAGTCAGGACGGATCCGTTTGGCTCAGTTTCGTCAAACGGACATTAAAATGCTGCAAGCAGCGTTTTAGTGTCCACCTCCAGAGCGAAATGGAGGCTGAACTGAGGCAAACTGATGCATTCTGAGCGGATCCTTATCCATTCAGAATGCATTGGGGCTGAACTGATCCGTTTTGGGCCACTTGTGAGAGCCTTGAAACGGATCTCACAGGCGGAGCCAGAAACGGCAGTGTGAAAGTAGCCTTAGTTGGTTTTCTATTCTGCCTCAAAAAAAGTTCTCCAGCACAGATTTAGTACATGGTGGGACACATAACTGATTATTCCTTTAAAATATATACAGTTGCAAGAAAAAGTATGTGAATCCTTTGGAATGATATGGATTTCTGCACAAATTGGTCATAAAATGTGATCTGATCTTCATCTAAGTCACAACAATAGACAATCACAGTCTGCTTAAACTAATAACACACAAAGAATTAAATGTTACCATGTTTTTATTGAACACACCATGAAAACATTCACAGTGCAGGTGGAAAAAGTATGTGAACCCCTAGACGAATGACATCTCCAAGAGCTAATTGGAGTGAGGTGTCAGCCAACTGGAGTCCAATCAATGAGATTGGAGGGGTTGGTTACAGCTGCCCTGTCCTATAAAAAACACACACCAGTTCTGGGTTTGCTTTTCACAAGAAGCATTGCCTGATGTGAATGATGCCTCGCACAAAAGTGCTCTCAGAAGATCTACTATTAAGAATTGTTGACTTGCTTAAAGCTGGAAAGGGTTATAAAAGTATCTCCAAAAGTCTTGCTGTTCATCAGTCCACGGTAAGACAAATTGTCTATAAATGGAAAAAGTTCAGCACTGCTGCTACTCTCCCTAAGAGTGGTCGTCCTGTAAAGATGACTGCAAGAGCACAGCGCAGACTGCTCAATGAGGTGAAGAAGAATCCTAGCGTGTCAGCTAAAGACTAACAAAAGTCTCTGGCATATGCTAACATCCCTGTTAGCAAATCTACGATATGTAAAAAACTAAACAAGAATGGATTTCATGGGAGGATACCACAGAAGAAGCCACTGCTGTCCAAAAAAAAACATTGCTGCACGTTTTCAGTTTGCACAAGAGCGCCTTGATTTTCCACAGCAGTACTGGCAAAATATTCTGTGGACAGATGAAACCAAAGTTGAGTTGTTTGGAAGAAACACACAACACTATGTGTGGAGAAAAAGAGGCACAGCACACCAACATCAAAACCTCATGCCAACTCATGAAGTATGGTGGTGGGGGCATCATGGTTTGGGGCTGCTTTGCTGCATCAGGGCTTTGACAGATTGCTATCATCAAAGGAAAAATGAATTCCCAAGTTTATCAAGACATTTTGCAGGAGAACTTAAGGCCATTTGTCCACCAGCTGAAGCTCAACAGAAGATGGGTGTTGCAACAGGACAACGACCCAAAGCATAGAAGTAAATCAACAACAGAATGGCTTAAACAGAAGAAAATACTCCTTCTGGAGTGGCCCAGTCCAAGTTGAGTCCTGACCTCAACCCGATTGAGATGCTGTGGCATGACCTCAAGAAAGCGATTCACACCAGACATCCCAAGAATATTGCTGAACTGAAACAGTTCTGTAAAGAGGAATGGTCAAGAATTACTCCTGACCGTGCACGTCTGATCTGCAACTACAGGAAACGTTTGGTTGAAGTTATTGCTGCCAAAGGAGGTTCAACCAGTTATTAAATCCAAGGGTTCACATACTTTTTCCACCTGCACTGTGAATGTTTACATGGTGTGTTCAATAAAAAATTTAACATTTAATTCTTTGTGTGTTATTAGTTTAAGCAGACTGTGATTGTCTATTGTTGTGACTTAGATGAAGATCAGATCACATTTTATGACCAATTTGTGCAGAAATCCATATCATTCCAAAGGGTTCACATACTTTTTATTGCAACTGTACATACACTCACAGTGAGATACAGATATATGATGTAAACCCTTATCCAATCTCAAAACAGTTGACTTGGTCCACCTCATTTCAATAACCCTGAAACAGTACCTTCCGAACCAATACCCCCCCCCCCCCCCCCCGCTACCTCATCCTGGCTATTAACGTACTCAACTGTAAACCATCTGAAAGACTTCATTTGTAGTTTCATCTAACACCAAATCAAGTGAAATCAAACATAGGGGTAATCATTATGCCATCCAGATCCCACCATAGATTAATTTGTGTACTGTTACCTATTTTTTTTGCTTTCCTTGTTTATCTTGTATTTTTGGAAGATTTGGTCATTACAGATGCTCCTCTTCCGAAATTATGCACTAAGCGTTCTAGAAAGAAGGTGGTGGTGGAAGAGGAGGAGATGACAGAGGATAAGGAGCAGGAACAGGCAGGGCCATCAGGGCATCAGGCCCATAGCCCACCTGATGCAGATGAGGTTGAGGAGGATGATGAGGAGGAAGAAGACGAGGTGGTGATCACTCCCCGCCAGGAGTGTAAATATATTCTGTTGATGTTTTAATTTAAAAAATGTCCCCACACACATACAGGTGTCAGTTTAGTCTTCACCACAGGCAGATTTCATTCAAGCAAACAATTATGAACAAGTTCAAGTTCAACCTCTAATTTTTATTCAGACTTCAGATATTGCATAACCTAAAGTCCCACACTTTGCGTTCACTCCAAGCAGTGTAACAAAAAGATTAGTATATCACCACTCTTTAGGGTCTGTCAGAGACCATGCTCATTTCTCTGCAGGTTCAGTTTTCATATCTCCTGTCCATACTTGAAAAGAACAGCATTTTTAATCCCCACTTTATAAAAACCCTTGATGGAGTACGGGAGTGACCTGTGCCACTATATCTGTCTGAGCACTCAGTCCAAAAACCCGGACCCTAATTAAATCCACGTAAAAAGTTACTGCTGTACTGATTTCCGAAAAGTATCTCAATGAGGCATACAATTTTATTAAGATGTAATGAGCATCCAATATATAAAAATTTTCTTAGACTAAAGTGCACAAAACCATATTAATATTTATCTAAAAAATGGTGTAAAAACTGTAAAACAGGCAACAAAGAACGTAGAACACACAACAGTAATATAAAACATGAACACTATAAAGTAATTAATCTACATAAAAAGCATTTACGTAACTACTAAGTCCATAACCCTAAAGTCAAAAGAACTATTATTAATCCTAACTAAACCAATTTATAACGGATTGCGATAAAAAAATATAATCTGCTTTATACACCAATCAATTATTGTCTTTTAAAGTACATTAAAAAAATGTACTTTACTTTTACAGTTCACGACAACATGATAAAAAAAATTAAAAATGCAGAGGGAGCAGCGCAAACGGATTAGGCAGTTCAGGGCGCTGCAGATGCGCAAGATAAGGGAGCTGAAGCTCCAATTATCCCACTAGCTCAGCCTAATGGAGGAGGCCAACCAAAAGGCCCTTGATGAACTGCTCCAAGAGCAGAAAAGAATGAAAAGCTTACCCTATTTTTTTTTTGGGGGGAGGGGCTTTTGTTATTTATGTTAATTAATATTTATCTTTATTTAAAGATTTTTTTAGTAAACTTTATTGTTCAAATTTATTGTGTTTTGTTTTATTGTAACCAATGGGGTTACAGTACAGACAATTTAGTCTGGGCCAAAGAAATAATTCATTATCATTACATACAGCAGCCGCTGTTACATCGAAACAGGGTAATAGACATGGCGCCGCTTATGGTCGCACCACTTATTCACTATGACTATTTTCTTGTGCCGGTGGTCATGTGTGTGCCACAATTCAATACTGCGGACTGTGAAGCTCTTAGCAGCACGCGTGATGGGACCTGGTCCAATTATAGACCTTGTACAACATGCATACATGTAATCCAAAACTTTTAAAATACTAGTATTAGTAATTAATGTGATCATGTCACCAAAAAAATTAAATAAATTATGGCTATGAATGGAAAATATTTGATTTTAGGTTACCGTTATAACATTGCATTGTATATAAATTGTATGTGTGTGGGGTATCAGCAATGGGGTATTGGCCAATGGCCATCTGAGGAGAGGTGTACCTGTGTAGTGAGGTGACGGTACGGTATGGGGTGTAAAGCTGGTTCGCCTCCACGTGGTGCACCCTGGGTTATGGTAAAAGAATCAGCAACTACTGAAATACTGGAGGTCAATCATTACTTCTCATAAACTGTGTGTGAGGGAAGAGGTCGGGGGGAGTTTATGGAGCGGGGTTTAAGGTGGTGGAGGGTTTTATTGGTGTGGGTTTTATAGCGTGGGATATACAGTGTGTAGCATGTAAATTGAGGTGCTATGTGCATATGAGAGATATTTGTCTGCTATTCATACATACATGTTACAGACATTGTAATGTGATGTAACCACGATAATTTGTACCATATTCATTAACAGCTTCACACCCAATGACATAGCTATACTTCATCCAGCAGAATAATTAAACATGGATCAATCCTTATTCGGGCGCAGTGGCCACCTGCTTTGTGTGGCTGCATACACCCACGGCTAATGTCCATGACCGTCAGTAATACCTATGGTGGACATTTAACCCATAAGATGTAGTGGTCACTTGTTAACTATAACAATACAAGCAATATGAATCTTTTAGCAATAGCGTTGGATTCGAAATGCGACTAATATTATTGCATTGCAATTCCAGCTTTGGCGATTTTGCTATAGGTTGTATTGGTAGAATTAACTAATAAAACAAATATAGTACTGTATGTCAGAGTAGTGCATTATAAAAGTTGGATTTGCAATGTGGTTAATAATAGCAAATATTATCGCATTGCGATTACAACTTAGGCAATTTTGATAATGGTGGTATTGGAAGAATTAACGGTCGGATATAACGAATATAGTACTATATCTAAGACTAGTGGATTATAAAAGTTGGATTCGCAATGAGGTTAATAATAGCAAATATTATCGCATTGCGATTACAAATTAGCACTGCTAGATTCCATATTCGTTAACTTTGTTAATTCTAGCAAGCTGACCGATTCCATTAGAGACCCAGCAGCAGCTACAAGTTAAAATCGCAATGCGATTAATATAACTTGAATTAATTACATTGGGATTTCAACTTAGACCTGGTTTACTAAATTACTTTAAATTAGCGAGGATGACGAATATATTTATTAGTCAAAACGAAATATTCTCCATCTTCGCTAATTCAAGAAAGCCAACCATTGTAAACCAGGTACAAGTTAAAATCGATATGCGATTTATTCAAGTTATATTATTCGCATTGCGATTGCAACTTGATTCTCACATCAGACAGTACATTCTAGCATGGAGGCGTTCCTATGGTGATGGGGACGCTCCATGCGCACGGGAAGTAGATAGAGGCGGCAACGGGCACTGACTTGAGCGGGCAGGGAGCAGGGAATCCTCTCTTAAAGGTACTGCTTTTGGAAAAGCTAGGGTAACAATAAAAAAATATATATATATTCAAAATAACGAATATATAGCACTATATTCAAAATATTCACAAATTAGCGAAGTGCCGATATTCGATAAAATTTCGCTATTCGAATATTTGCGCTCAACACTAATAATCACTGAGGACAATCCTCATCAGATAGCTGAACTCACCAATACCGTGTTCATCCACAAAGTTGCTTTATTCTGTACAACACACAACAGGATGCAGCAGAATGAATGGATGTCAGTATTATGCGTCAAAAGATGATACTTTCTTTAGCGTAACATGAAGAATACATGTGTCCCTGTTACATGTGGCCTGTTAGCTGCATCCATGATACAGGAAGTGCTGTACTCTAGAAGGATGGAGCATTGCAAACAAAGGAAATGTGTCATAGGGAAGGAAACATGGAAAAGCAAGTGCATTACCAAGTGCATTGCCATGGTACTGTGCGTGATGCCTCGTTTCTCGGCTTCTTACTTCCTCATTCTAACATGCGCAACAGCCATTTTAGAAAAAATGCGATTAGGTACCACGAAGCGCAAGGAAATGCGACTTCGGGACAAATCAAATTTTTCCTGAAATTCGGATCGAATTCCACTTCATACACTTCGATTCACTCATCTCTACTTATAGCCATACAGTGATTATTATAAAGAAGAGTATTGCTGTGTAAACCTAGCATTAGAAATATATTAGGTAGCTAGTAGAGTTGAGCGGACACCTGGATGTTCGGGTTCGAGAAGTTCGGCCGAACTTCCCGAAAATGTTCGGGTTCGGGATCCGAACCCGATCCGAACTTCGTCCCGAACCCGAACCCCATTGAAGTCAATGGGGACCCGAACTTTTCGGCACTAAAAAGGCTGTAAAACAGCCCAGGAAAGGGCTAGAGGGCTGCAAAAGGCAGCAACATGTAGGTAAATCCCCTGCAAACAAATGTGGATAGGGAAATGAATTAAAATAAAAATTAAATAAATAAAAATTAACCAAAATCAATTGGAGAGAGGTCCCATAGCAGAGAATCTGGCTTCACGTCACCCACCACTGGAACAGTCCATTCTCATATTTAGGCCCCGGCACCCAGGCAGAGGAGAGAGGTCCCGTAACAGAGAATCTGGCTTCATGTCAGCAGAGAATCAGTCTGCATGTCATAGCAGAAAATCAGGCTTCACGTCAGCCACCACTGCAACAGTCCATTGTCATAAATTTAGGCCCAGCACCCAGGCAGAGGAGAGAGGTCCCGTAACAGACAATCTGTCTTCATGTCAGCAGAGAATCAGTCTTCATATCATAGCAGAGAATCAGGCTTCACATCACCCACCACTGTAAGAGTCCATTTTCATAAATTTAGGCCCAGCACCCAGGCAGAGGAGAGAGGTCCCGTAACAGACAATCTGGCTTCATGTCAGCAGAGAATCAGTCTTCATGTCATAGCAGAGAATCAGTCTTCATGTCATAGCAGAGAATCAGTCTTCATGTCATAGCAGAGAATCAGTCTTCATGTCATAGCAGAGAATCAGGCTTCACGTCACCCACCACTGTAAGAGTCCATTTTCATAAATTTAGGCCCAGCACCCAGGCAGAGGAGAGAGGTCCCGTAACAGACAATCTGGCTTCATGTCAGCAGAGAATTAGTCTGCATGTCATAGCAGAGAATGAGGCTTCACGTCAGCCACCACTGCAACAGTCCATTGGCATATATTTAGGCCCAGCACACAGGCAGAGTAGAGAGGTCCCGTAACAGACAATCTGGCTTCATGTCAGCAGAGAATCAGTCTTCATATCATAGCAGAGAATCAGGCTTCACGTCACCCACCACTGTAAGAGTCCATTTTCATAAATTTAGGCCCAGCACCCAGGCAGAGGAGAGAGGTCCTGTAACAGACAATCTGGCTTCATGTCAGCAGAGAATTAGTCTGCATGTCATAGCAGAGAATGAGGCTTCACGTCAGCCACCACTGCAACAGTCCATTGTCAGATATTTAGGCCCAGCACCCAGGCAGAGTAGAGAGGTCCCATAACAGAGGATCTGGCTTCATGTCAGCAGAGAATCAGTCTGCATGTCATAGCAGAAAATCAGGCTTCACGTCACCCAGCACTGTAAGAGTCCATTTTCATAAATTTAGGCCCAGCACCCAGGCAGAGGAGAGAGGTCCCGTAACAGACAATCTGGCTTCATGTCAGCAGAGAATCAGTCTTCATGTCAGAGCAGAGAATCAGTCTTCATGTCATAGCAGAGAATCAGGCTTCACGTCACCCACCACTGTAAGAGTCCATTTTCATACATTTAGGCCCAGCACCCAGGCAGAGGAGAGAGGTCCCGTAACAGACAATCTGGCTTCATGTCAGCAGAGAATTAGTCTGCATGTCATAGCAGAGAATGAGGCTTCACGTCAGCCACCACTGCAACAGTCCATTGGCATATATTTAGGCCCAGCACACAGGCAGAGGAGAGAGGTCCCGTAACAGAGGATCTGGCTTCATGTCAGCAGAGAATCAGTCTGCATGTCATAGCAGAAAATCAGGCTTCACGTCAGCCACCACTGCAACAGTCCATTGTCAGATATTTAGGCCCAGCACCCAGGCAGAGGAGAGAGGTCCCGTAACAGAGGATCTGGCTTCATGTCAGCAGAGAATTAGTCTGCATGTCATAGCAGAGAATCAGGCTTCACGTCACCCAACATTGGAACAGTCCATTGCCATATATTTAGGCCCCGGCACCCAGACAGAGGAGAGGTTCATTCAACTTTGGGTAGCCTCGCAATATAATGGTAAAATGAAAATAAAAATAGGATTGAATGAGGAAGTGCCCTGGAGTCCAATAATATATGGTTAAGGGGAGGTAGTTAATGTCTAATCTGGACAAGGGACGGACAGGTCCTGTGGAATCCATGCCTGGTTCATTTTTATGAACGTCAGCTTGTCCACATTAGCTGTAGACAGGCGGCTGCGTTTGTCTGTAATGACGCCCCCTGCCGTGCTGAATACACGTTCAGACAAAACGCTGGCCGCCGGGCAGGCCAGCACCTCCAAGGCATAAAAGGCTAGCTCTGGCCACGTGGACAATTTAGAGACCCAGAAGTTGAATGGGGCCGAACCATCAGTCAGTACGTGGAGGGGTGTGCACACGTACTGTTCCACCATGTTAGTGAAATGTTGCCTCCTGCTAACACGTTGTGTATCAGGTGGTGGTGCAGTTAGCTGTGGCGTGTTGACAAAAGTTTTCCACATCTCTGCCATGCTAACCCTGCCCTGAGAGGAGCTGGCCGTGACACAGCTGCCTTGGCGACCTCTTGCTCCTCCTCTGCCTTGGCCTTGGGCTTCCACTTGTTCCCCTGTGACATTTGGGAATGCTCTCAGTAGCGCGTCTACCAATGTGCGCTTGTACTCGTGCATCTTCCTATCACGCTCCAGTGCAGGAAGTAAGGTGGGCACATTGTCTTTGTAGCGTGGATCCAGCAGGGTGGCAACCCAGTAGTCCGCACACGTTAAAATGTGGGCAACTCTGCTGTCGTTGCGCAGGCACTGCAGCATGTAGTCGCTCATGTGTGCCAGGCTGCCCAGGGGTAAGGACAAACTTTCCTCTGTGGGAGGCGTATCGTCATCGTCCTGCCTTTCCCCCCAGCCACGCACCAGTGATGGACCCGAGCTGCGTTGGGTGCCACCCCGCTGTGACCATGCTTCATCCTCATCCTCCTCCTCCACCTCCTCCTCATCCTCGTCCTCCTCGTCCTCCAGTAGTGGGCCCTGGCTGGCCACATTTGTACCTGGCCTCTGCTGTTGCCAAAAACCTCCCTCTGAGTCACTTCGAAGAGACTGGCCTGAAAGTGCTAAAAATGACCCCTCTTCCTCCCCCTCCTCCTCCTCCTGGGCCACCTCCTCTTCCATCATCGCCCTAAGTGTTTTCTCAAGGAGACATAGAAGTGGTATTGTAACGCTGATAACGGCGTCATCGCCACTGGCCATGTTGGTGGAGTACTCGAAACAGCGCAACAGGGCACACAGGTCTCGCATGGAGGCCCAGTCATTGGTGGTGAAGTGGTGCTGTTCTGTAGTGCGACTGACCCGTGCGTGCTGCAGCTGAAACTCCACTATGGCCTGCTGCTGCTCGCACAGTCTGTCCAGCATGTGCAAGGTGGAGTTCCACCTGGTGGGCACGTCGCATATGAGGCGGTGAGCGGGAAGGCCGAAGTTACGCTGTAGCGCAGACAGGCGAGCAGCAGCAGGATGTGAACGCCGGAAGCGCGAACAGACGGCCCGCACTTTATGCAGCAGCTCTGACATGTCGGGGTAGTTGTGAATGAACTTCTGCACCACCAAATTCAGCACATGCGCCAAGCAAGGGATGTGCGTCAAATTGGCTAGTCCCAGAGCTGCAACGAGATTTCGCCCATTATCACACACCACCAGGCCGGGCTTGAGGCTCACCGGCAGCAACCACTCGTCGGTCTGTTGTTCTATACCCCGCCACAACTCCTGTGCGGTGTGGGGCCTGTCCCCCAAACATATGAGTTTCAGAATGGCCTGCTGACGTTTACCCCGGGCTGTGCTGAAGTTGGTGGTGAAGGTGTGTGGCTGACTGGATGAGCAGGTGGAAGAAGAGGAGGAGGAAGCCGAGAAGGAGGAGGTGGCAACAGGAGGCAAAGAATGTTGCCCTGCGATCCTTGGCGGCGGAAGGACGTGCGCTAAACAGCTCTCCGCCTGGGGCCCAGCTGCCACTACATTTACCCAGTGTGCAGTTAGGGAGATATAGCGTCCCTGGCCTTGCTTACTGGTCCACGTATCTGTGGTTAGGTGGACCTTGCTACAGATGGCGTTGCGCAGTGCACACTTGATTTTAGTTTTACTTTTTAGAATTAGTGATTTTTAAAAATACCTTTATTAGTGATTATGTGGGTATAGGTATGTATATACCGACAGAATGTGCTACAGTTTCACAAGAAATTATATACGTATATTTCTTATGACTGGGGAGTAGTAACCCCTACAACAAAACATCTAGTGATACAAAATATCAGTAGGTCTAGGAACTTCGAGGATCCAGTTGAGACAGGGTCTGAGGAAAAGGGCAGGGCAGACACAGTGCTTACCCTACAGAGCCCTCAATAACTGCTCAGCCCAGGGTGACCCCCTGATGGTGGGGGTTCCCTGTCCCCGAACCTAAGACTAAACAAATCCCTAGGTTGACCCTAGCCAGGGAAAGATATAAAATAAAAGATAACTATAATCACGGTAAATCGTGAAAGGACGGTGGTTTAGTATAAAAAGGGTCGCCACCTGCCCCTTCCGACGGATTAGAGATAAGATTGAAATTCACAGTTAGGTTAACAGAGTGAAAAAAGCTTTCCTGATAATACGGAAATCATCATTCCACTCGTTAATACTGTACGCACGGTTTTTTCATAAAAATATACACATCTTAATACATATACCGTATACATATTCCAGTTTTGTTTTGAGGTGGACATTGATAAGTCCACCTCAAAACAAAACTGGAATCTCTGCCCCCCCTACGGTGGATTCCAATCCTCCTTCACCTTCCTCTTCATCTTCCTCTGCTTCTTTTTTAGCGAAGGGCCAGGCCGCATACCAAACAAGGGCAAGGGACCGCAGCCGGAACAATTGACAGATCAGCTACAGGTGATCAACCTATCGGAGTATAGCCTGACCCCGATGGAGATCAACCTACTCCAAAAAGGTCTGTCTTTTGTCCCGACAACGAAACACGATACCTTTACCTGGGTAAAAGATTTGAATTTATTCGCCAGAAAATTGAAATGGCATAAATTCTTTAAAAATTACAATAAAAAAACATGCTTGGATTTGGGAATCAGCCCAGACGACTTCCCAGATTTCCAAAATTTACTGGATCTCTGTGAAGAGGGAACGAGGGTCCCAGGAAGGGGTCCATTCACAGAACTACGGCCACGAAGCACCAGACTGCCACCACCTGTCAGCACCGAACATATCGATATCTTTTTACGCCTTGTCATTGCAGACATTGAGGGAATACACGATATGCCCCTCCATTCAAATCTTTCGGCACCAGAATTTCGGGCCCTAAAAAATCTGGAAAACAATAAGGAACTGGTTATTAAACAATCAGACAAAGGTGGCAATCTGGTGCTTCTGGACCATCTTAAATATCAGGTAATGTGCATGACATTGCTGAATGACAAAAATAACTACAAAAAAATCCCTGTGGACCCGACTGATATATTCCTCACCGAACTTGCGCGAGTTCTCGGCCAGGGCCTTCAACAGGGTGTTATCAGTAAGACTGAATATGATTTCCTCCTTCCAAAAACCCCTCAAACGGCCACCTTTTATTGCCTCCCCAAAATTCATAAGGGGATACACCCCCTGAAAGGGCGTCCCATTGTATCGGGTATTGATTCTTTGACACATCACGGTGGAATCTACCTTGATAAGGTACTCCGTGACTTTGTCTCTAGTCTACCGTCATTCACCCGTGATACGATGGACTTTCTTCGTAAAATCGAAACCCTCACTATAAATCCTAAAAGTATCCTGGCAAGCATTGATGTGGAATCACTTTATACCTCGATTCCACATGACAAAGGAATCACTGCTGTAAACTATTTCCTCAATACGAGAGGAACTCAGTTTACCCCACATAATGGTTTTATCTTACAACTACTGGAATATATCCTCACCCATAATTTTTTTCTGTTTAACGGCTGTTTCTACCACCAGCTCAGGGGGACCGCAATGGGGAATTCCTGTGCCCCCACTTATGCGAATCTCCTCCTGGGCTGGTGGGAGGACACTGTCGTTTTCCCAGATCAGCACCCCTGGTGGAGTGAAAACATCTCTTTTTGGACTCGTTATATAGACGATGTCTTTTTGATCTGGGAGGGAAGTATTCCAGCCTTTCACAGCTTCATCGACGGCCTTAATCAGAATAACATCGGCCTGAGTTTCACCTATGAAACCCAATTGGAACAGATCACCTTTTTGGACGTAGTGGTCACCAAGGTGGAGGGGACTTTGAATACCTCGGTTTTCCGTAAGCCTACGGCAACCAACAGTATCCTCCACTGGGAGAGCCACCACCCTACTGCGGTCAAGAAGGGGATCCCAAGGGGACAATACCTGCGGGTCCGTAGGAATTGTTCCTCAGGGGGTAATTTCTATCAAGAGTCAGGAAAACTCCGGAAGAGGCTGAGAGAAAGAGGTTATCCATCTAAGATTCTCAGGGACTCCTTCCAGTTCGCAGAGTCAAAGAAAAGAGAGGAACTTCTAATACCAAGAACAAGGGACATCGATAATAATTTGATACGTCTCATCTCCACTTTTGACTCTGGGAACAGGGAGGTGGTCTCGATACTGAGAAGACACTGGGCGATTTTAACTATGGACCCCGACCTTACACAGGCAATTGGGAATTATCCTCAGGTAACTTACCGTAAAGGAAGAAGCCTACGAGACCGGCTAGTCCATAGTCACTACGATGGCCCAAAAAGGGAGGGCACTTGGCTAGACCGTAAACCACTCGGTGTTTTCAGGTGCGGTTCCTGCAAGGCCTGCAATTTCATCAATTCATCTAAAACAATAATTTGTTCAGTGACTCAGCGACCATTTGTGATCCGTGATTTTGCCAACTGCAAAACCAAAGGTGTAGTCTATATTTGCCAGTGTAGTTGCCCCTTGGACTACATTGGCAAGACTAAGAGGGAATTACGAAGAAGAATCTGTGAACACCTTAATGATATCAGAAAATCCAAAGATACTCCAGTGGCCAATCACTTTAATAATTGCCACCAAGGCGATATAAGGTTGGCTCGTTTTTCAGTTCTGGAGGTGGTGCCCTTTCCTGAGAGAAGGGGTGACTGGGATAAAAGGATTCTCCAAAAAGAGTCCTCCTGGATCTATCGTTTTCAATCCCAGTCCCCCCTTGGTCTGAATGAAAGATTAAACTTTGCATGCTTCATTTAAATACCCTCCTTGTCTGGGGTAATTTTGACCTTCCTGAGTAAATTTGTCACTGAATTATTGGTATGTGACCCCGGGCTTCTGTGCCTATCAGTGCGAAAAGCACCATATGACGAATGGGTTCAAAATTTATCGATTTCCCATATCTGTAAATACTACCTGGTACCTCTCAATTCTAATGAAATTACCTTAGAGGCAGTTCTGTATGTTTTCTTATATCATAATTTATATCCCGTATTATTATTCCTTACTCGTTCTGTGATAACATTTTTTGAGGGGGGGTGACCCTGAGGGCCCTTTATGTTTCCCCTTTTTACCGTACCACATTCCCTGTCTTGGATGTGAATATTAATAGCTCCCAATATTATATATCCACTTAATAAAATCCTTACTGGCCTATTTCCACCAATTTAATAGCCTCTGGATCGTATCTGCATTGATCACCGGCCCCAGCTGTCCTCCGGCGCCGGCATCGAGCCATATGCGGTTCACGATGCGTTCCACGGCGCCGGAAGTGACGTAGTATACGGAGCTCCGATACGTTCCACCATGCGTTCCAAGAAACCGGAAGTGTGCTTCCGGCGTCCGGAAGCCAGAATCAGACCTTATAAATGGGCTGTGTTTCTAGTGTCACAGTACCTGGGCCCAAATTAGGCCACTGGGGGAGACTTTGCCAAGCACCATTACTATGTAAGTTTATATAGATTACCTAAATGTCTTTACAATTGTGTTTGCCTAGAGCTGTGGCGATTTTTGATCTAAATGTCCGCTCCATAACATTTTTTTAACCCCATTCTAGGTATATCTTCTATGGTTGTAACCATCATGCCCTCTGGTAATGCCTTATCCACGCCCTCCCCCCTTTTTGAACATCGGTAGCTAAGTATCATTTTATTTACCATCCATTTATTACTAATCGCATCTACATCTTAAATTGGACTCTGTCCATTTCCTTACCTACCTCCTGATGAGCCTGATTGTATACAGGCGAAACGCGTCGTGGTATATGTATTAAGATGTGTATATTTTTATGAAAAAACCGTGCGTACTGTATTAACGAGTGGAATGATGATTTCCGTATTATCAGGAAAGCTTTTTTCACTCTGTTAACCTAACTGTGAATTTCAATCTTATCTCTAATCCGTCGGAAGGGGCAGGTGGCGACCCTTTTTATACTAAACCACCGTCCTTTCACGATTTACCGTGATTATAGTTATCTTTTATTTTATATCTTTCCCTGGCTAGGGTCAACCTAGGGATTTGTTTAGTCTTAGGTTCGGGGACAGGGAACCCCCACCATCAGGGGGTCACCCTGGGCTGAGCAGTTATTGAGGGCTCTGTAGGGTAAGCACTGTGTCTGCCCTGCCCTTTTCCTCAGACCCTGTCTCAACTGGATCCTCGAAGTTCCTAGACCTACTGATATTTTGTATCACTAGATGTTTTGTTGTAGGGGTTACTACTCCCCAGTCATAAGAAATATACGTATATAATTTCTTGTGAAACTGTAGCACATTCTGTCGGTATATACATACCTATACCCACATAATCACTAATAAAGGTATTTTTAAAAATCACTAATTCTAAAAAGTAAAACTATTTAAACCCATGTGATAATAAAATCCAATAAAAATCTATTTACTAGGCAACACACTTGATTTTATCAGATACTTGGTTGTGCAGGGAAGGCACGGCTCTCTTGGAGAAGTAGTGGCGGCTGGGAACAACATACTGTGGGACAGCAAGCGACATGAGCTGTTTGAAGCTGTCTGTGTCCACCAGCCTAAATGACAGCATTTCATAGGCCAGTAGTTTAGAAATGCTGGCATTCAGGGCCAGGGATCGAGGGTGGCTAGGTGGGAATTTACGCTTTCTCTCAAATGTTTGTGAGATGGAGAGCTGAACGCTGGCGTGTGACATGGTTGAGACGCTTGGTGACGGAGGTGGTGGTGGTGTTGGTGGTACATGCCCTGTTTGCTGGGCGGCAGGTGCCAACGTTCCTCCAGAGGCGGAGGAAGAGGCCGAGGCGGCAGCAGCAGAAGAGGCCGAGGCGGCAGCAGCAGAAGAGGTAGCAGGGGGAGCCTGAGTGACTTCCTTGGTTTTAAGGTGTTTACTCCACTGCAGTTCATGCTTTGCATGCAGGTGCCTGGTCATGCAGGTTGTGCTCAGGTTCAGAACGTTAATGCCTCGCTTCAGGCTCTGATGGCACAGCGTGCAAACCACTCGGGTCTTGACGTCAGCACATTGTTTGAAGAAGTGCCATGCCAGGGAACTCCTTGAAGCTACCTTTGGGGTGCTCGGTCCCAGATGGCGGCGGTCAGTAGCAGGCGGCGTCTCTTGGCGGCGGGTGTTCTGCTTTTGCCCACTGCTCCCTCTTTTGCTACGCTGTTGGCTCGGTCTCACCACTGCCTCTTCCTCCGAACTGTGAAAGTCAGTGGCACGACCTTCATTCCATGTGGGGTCTAGGACCTCATCGTCCCCTGCATCGTCTTCCACCCAGTCTTGATCCCTGACCTCCTGTTCAGTCTGCACACTGCAGAAAGACGCAGCAGTTGGCACCTGTGTTTCGTCACCATCAGAGACATGCTGAGGTGGTATTCCCATGTCCTCATCATCAGGAAACATAAGTGGTTGTGCGTCAGTGCAGTCTATGTCTTCCACCGCTGGGGAAGGGCTAGGTGGATGCCCTTGGGAAACCCTGCCAGCAGAGTCTTCAAACAGCATAAGAGACTGCTGCATAACTTGAGGCTCAGACAGTTTCCCTGATATGCATGGGGGTGATGTGACAGACTGATGGGGTTGGTTTTCAGGCGCCATCTGTGCGCTTTCTGCAGAAGACTGGGTGGGAGATATGGTGAACGTGCTGGATCCACTGTCTGCCACCCAATTGACTAATGCCTGTACCTGCTCAGGCCTTACCATCCTTAGAACGGCATTGGGCCCCACCATATATCGCTGTAAATTCTGGCGGCTACTGGGACCTGAGGTAGTTGGTACACTAGGACGTGTGGATGTGGCAGAACGGCCACGTCCTCTCCCAGCACCAGAGGGTCCACTAACACCACCACGACCATGTCCACGTCCGCGTCCCTTACTAGATGTTTTCCTCATTGTTATGGTTCACCACAACAACAAAAATATTATTTGGCCCAATGTATTGTATTCAAATTCAGCTGAATATAAATTTGAGGCCTAGTATTTAGGCGCTGGGTGACCGGTATGGATTTAGTGACAGAATTAGACTTGGAAATGCACAGTAGCGTGTGTGTGAAGTTATTCTGAATGACCCTATGTGCACCTTGAATATTATATACCCTTTTAGGGATAGATTTCAAATAGCTCTGATATAGCAGAAACCACTAAATTATGAAATTGCTAAATTGGGAATTGTATTTCAACCCAGAACAAAAAATGTGCTTTGACGGACACTAAATAACTTTCCCAGCCACAACAGTACAGCGGTAACGACAGATTTAGCGGGATATAAATTTGAGGCCTAGTATTTAGGCGCTGGGTGACCGGTATGGATTTACTAACAGAATTAGACTTGGAAATGCACAGTAGCATGTGTGTGAAGTTATTCTGAATGACCCTATGTGCACCTAGAATATTATATACCCTTTTAGGGATAGATTTCAAATAGCTCTGATATAGCAGAAACCACTAAATTATGAAATTGCTAAATTGGGAATTGTATTTCAACCCAGAACAAAAAATGTGCTTTGACGGACACTAAATAACTTTCCCAGCCTTAACAGTACAGCGGTAACGACAGATTTAGCGGGATATAAATTTGAGGCCTAGTATTTAGGCGCTGGGTGACCGGTATGGATTTACTAACAGAATTAGACTTGGAAATGCACAGTAGCGTGTGTGTGAAGTTATTCTGAATGACCCTATGTGCACCTTGAATATTATATACCCTTTTAGGGATAGATTTCAAATAGCTCTGATACAGCAGAAACCACTAAATTATGAAATTGCTAAATTGGGAATTGTATTTCAACCCAGAACAAAAAATTTGCTTTGACGGACACTAAATAACTTGCCCAGCCACAACAGTACAGCGGTAACGACAGATTTAGCGGGATATAAATTTGAGGCCTAGTATTTAGGCGCTGGGTGACCGGTATGGATTTAGTGACAGAATTAGACTGGGATTTGGCCAAAAAAGAACCACACTATTGCTGGTTAAATGCACTTGGTGTGACAGCTTGACCAACCACACAACTGAGGGTTAAATGCACTTGGTGACGGGCGCAGCTTGCCCCTGATGTAGTATATGGCCAAAAAATGAACAGACTATTGCTGGTTAAATGCACTTGGTGTGACAGCTTGACCAACCACACTACTGAGGGTTAAATGCACTTGGTGACGGGCGCAGCTTGCCCCTGATGTAGTATATGGCCAAAAAATGAACAGACTATTGCTGGTTAAATGTACTTGGTGTGAGAGCTTCACCCTGATGTAGGCTTTAGCCAAAAAACAACCACACCATTAAGGGTTAAATGCACTTGGTGACAGGCGCAGCTTGCCCCTGATGTAGTATATGGCCAAAAAATAAACAGACTATTGCTGGTTAAATGCACTTGGTGTGACAGCTTCACCCTGATGTAGGCTTTAGCCAAAAAACAACCACACCATTGAGGGTTAAATGCACTTGGTCGCAGCTTGTGCTGGCGCACCACAAGACACAAAATGGCCACCGATCACCCCAGAAAAAAGTGACTGACAAACGGTCTGGGCAGCCTAAAAACAGTGAGCAATTGAATTTCAGCAGCTCAATGATGCACAGCTGCAGATCGATCGATTAATCAAGTCCTTTGGAGGAGTTAATCTGCCTAATCTCGCCCTACTGTCGCAGCCGCAACCTCTCCCTACGCTAATTAGAGCAGAGTGACGGGCGGCGCTATGTGACTCCAGCTTAAATAGAGGCTGGGTCACATGGTGCTCTGGCTAATCACAGCCATGCCAATAGTAGGCATGGCTGTGACGGCCTCTTGGGGCAAGTAGTATGACGCTTGTTGATTGGCTGCTTTGCAGCCTTTCAAAAAGCGCCAAGAAAGCGTCACAAAAGCGCCAAGAAATCGACGAACACCGAACCCGAACCCGGACTTTTACGAAAATGTCCGGGTTCGGGTCCGTGTCACGGACACCCCAAAATTCGGTACGAACCCGAACTATTCAGTTCGAGTTCGCTCATCCCTAGTAGCTAGTATAATACTAAAGGAAATTCCTCATAGGTTTATTGCTTGAAAGTCATTTCTATGTCTCTGACCTATCCCTAGTTAATGAGTTATTAGGGACATATGTAATCAGAGTTACATTCACTAGGAGGATCTTTGCCTTTTTATATCACCACCTATCATAAATGTGGCATATACGATCATTTCAGAGTGACTAATCTTGTTGCCTTGTTTTCTTTCCAACCTTTAAATGTCAAGGACATGGTAAATGTTTGCTAGTTGAAACATGGTCAATAGCTATGCCTAATACCTAAATGCACCTAATACTATATTGTTAATCACCTAATTCTCAGCTAAAAATAAGTTAAACTGGTTTAACTATATCCATCTAGTAAAAAAATGGGTTAACTGGAAGTTTGCATTAGCCCGATCATAAATGAGAGTTAATGTTCAACAAACAATAGTGACTTACAATTAAACATTTACTTAGTATAGAGACAAGACAGTCCTGAGATTATGAAAATGTTAGATGATTTTAAGGTGGAATTTAAACTGCTACACAGCAGTGGATAGATTTTAGAGAGCGACAGTGCAGCAATAACAATGGCTGCTTACACCAGTGGGGATGTGACGTAAATGAACAGCTAACAGGGAGTTGCAGAAATAGCTGTGTATAATTTCTATTAGCATAATTACGTAAATACCCATGAGACTAGGTCTGGGCAAAGGACAGAGGGAGTGCCTCTTGCAAGAGGCACAGGTCAGTGGGTGCTCTTCGCACAATCCTTAACTCACGATAGTGGATTTAACTAAACTACTGATTCAGTCCATTTGTTCTGGCGGATGGATTTCTGACTAAAGGAAGCCTATTAAATTACCAAGTCAGGAGGTAAGCAGGTAAATAGTGTTTGAATTTGTATTGTTATGTTATGCGAGTTTAATCGAATTTATCAAGCCATTTAGTTAATGCCGTACAGATTTATCTTCTCTTAAGCTTTAGCAGTCACTAGAAAGGTTACCTGAAGCTCCTGTGTAAAATCTATTTCAGGGCCCTGGCTCAATAAATGGAGAGACACCAAAGGCAGAAATGGGCAGGATCTAGCACGATAGAATCAGAATAGCCAAATAAATGAAACCAACAACATAACTCGCAAAGCTGTTTCATCAGGGTAGAGGGCCAAGTCAAACTGGTGCTTTTAATTGCAGTAAATTGGCCAATCATTAGTATGAACATACCAGCAGGATTATTAGAAAGTACAGCTAATAGGACATGTGTCATTTCAGATGAATAAATGCACAGGGCCAGATTTATCATTAGCTCAGGTCAGAATAATGGAGTGAAAAAGTCCCAAAAAACGTCCCAAACGCTAAAACTGCGCACAAATTTGCAACTTTTTTCTGCTCTGCACTATGCTCGCCAGTTTTCTGAAAGTGGGCGTGTTTTCATATGTAAATGAAATTTACTATTGGGACTATTTAAAAAGTCGCAAAAAAGGCGCAATTTCACTCCAGTGAGGACCATGCTTATCTTATCAGACTTTTTAATAGAACATGCAACTTTTTCATAAAAACGTGCGACTTTTTCGTAAAGATGTGCGACTTTTGTAAAGCTGCTTACCTATATCAGTAACGGAGCCCCGCGAGGTGGTGGCTGGAGAATTCCGGTCCATCCACTACCAAGCGGTCTCCCCATAGAAGTGAATGGGAGCACACTGCCCGACGGAAATAGCCGAGTCAGAGCACGGCTATTTGTAGCAGCCCCATTGAAAATAAATGGAGGGCGGCTGCGTATGCGCAGCGCGCCCTCCACCACTTTCAGGGCTCCATTCTAAATATAGGTGTGGGTCCCAGCGGTGTGACCTGCACCTATAAGACAATGGGGGCATATGTTAGCAATATACCCCCATTGTCTGAGATGAGACAATTCCTTTAATAGAAAAAAATATATAATAAACATATTAGGCATCGCTGTGTCTGTAACTACCTGCTCTATAAAAATTGCATGACCTATCCCTTCAGCTGAATGCCATAAAATAATTTAAAAAAAGGAATTTTTTGGTACCCTTGCCCCAAAAAAGTGTAATATTCAATGCTCGAAAAATTAAATGCACCCAAAAAATGCAACAATAAATATGTCAACTCTTCCTTGAGTCCCTACACAAGATCATTGGCAGAAAAATATATGGCTTTCAGAAATGGAAACATGATTTATTATGTAAAAAAAAAATTAAACTAGAATAGTGTAAACTAGTGTATTTTACTGTGACATGGGTTACCATGTTGCTTGCTTGAGTAGCTTTTGGGCGCAATGGCTCTTTGGATGCGGTGTAGGCTGATTACCTGATGAACGAACTAAATGCTTATTTATCTGAGGGGTAGGAAGACAAGGAGGAAACACTCAGGATGACATCTCTAATAAACTTGATGTCAATCTTGGATGGCCTTCAGATCTCATCCAAGTACAGATCAAGCATCTCACATTCAAGGCAGACAAACCAAAACAGATCTCAGTCTCCAAGCAAGAGTATATAAGGAGACCTGAGACCACATCCAACTCACCACCTTGCTCCAGCCAGAGTATTAACCCCACACACACCACACAGCAGGGAGACACTACTTAAAGGGGTATTGCACAAACAGGAAAAAGGCAACAGGTTGCCGCAGACAACAGCATGCGTGGCCAGCAAGTCATGGTGCACACAGCAAAACCTGTGACACTGCCACAACATGCCAAAACAGCAACATGTTGCCACCGGCAACAGCGAGCATGGCAACAGTGTCACGGCGTACACCATAGGCCGTAACAATAACAGAATAGGCATTGTCTTTGACGCAATCAACAAAATGCAATTACCAAAACACAATAAGCTCTGCCTGTAATACAATTACCAAACATAATGGGCTAACTTAATCACAGGCAGAAAACACACATTTTCCCCCAAAACACAGAAGCCACCTCAAAACCACACATATCCCCATAATCTGATCTGGGTGAACAACATATCCAAAAATCACCCAGATCCGAGCAGGGGTTACTGAATTCGATGGAAGTCACATTCCATGGAATGTCTTCTCCTTCAAAGTTAGTATATAGGCCATAATCCTGAGGCAAGAGGCTGGCAAACAGGCCCCTCCAAAACCCAGTGGCAAGGTTAGTTTCGCCACACACAGCTTCTAGTTGTGTGCAACACAAAATTACTGAATGGATGCTGCCAAAATCTCTTGGTGTATGGTGCCAACGTTCTTCTTCAGGCTGGGCTGTTTTGTTTAATGAGGTCACTAAGAGGCCAATTCTACTGCTTGGCTCAGTTCTTCATATTCATTGGCTTTTATCTCCCTAACAATAATTTCTTTGATAACAGTATTGGATGAACAGGGCCGGACTGGCCTGCCGGGATACCGGGAAATTTCCCGTTAGGCGGACAGGCCTGAGTTCCGCAAGGCCGCGGCCCTGGTGACAAGTGGGGGCGGCCGGCTGGAGGACACAGCAGAAGATGAGTGCTTCCATTGTGGAAGCACTCATCCCAATAGTCATCTGTATTGCCGTCCTCAGGACAGCGATACAGATGTCTATGCTGCGGCAGTGGAGGGAGAGGCGTGTCCTTATCCTGTTCCTCTGATAGGCTGCCAACTGAGCCATATAGCGAGGGACACAGACCGGAAGAGGCCTGCATCGCATCGCTGGAGGTAAGTATAAGTGTTTTTTTTTATATAGGTGCAATACTGGATCATGATGGGGGGCTACTGTCACGTGATAAGGGGGCTACTGGCACATGATAAGGGGGGATACTGGCACATGATAAGGGGGGCTACTGGCACATGATAAGGGGGGTACTGGCACATAGGGGGGCTGCTGGCACATGATAAGGGGTCTACTGGCACATGTGGGCTATTGGCACATGACATGGGGCTACTGGCACGTAAGGGAAACTACTGGCACATAATAAGGTGGGGTTACTGGCAGATTATTACGGGGGCTACTGGCACATAAGAGAGACTACTGGCACATAATAGGGGGGGCTAATGGCACATAAAAAGGGGGACTACTGGCACATAATAAGGGGGGACTACTGGCACATAAGGGGGGTTACTGGCACATAATAGGGGGGCTAATGGCACATAATAAGGGGGGCTACTGGCACATAATAAGGGGGGGCTACTGGCACATAATAGGGGGATACTGGCACATGATGGGCGGTCTACTGGCACATAAGGGGGGTCTACTGGCACATAAGGGAAGGCTACTGGCACATGATAAGGGGGGCTTCTGGCACATGATAAGGGGGGCTACTGGCACATAAGGGAGGGCTACTGGCACATGATAAGGGGGGCTACTGGCACATGATAAGGGGGGCTACTGGCACATGATAAGAGGGGCTACTGGCACATAAGGGAAACTACTGGCACATAAGGCGTGGTTACTAGCACATTATAAGGGGGACTACTGGCACGTAATAAGGGGGGGTTACTGGCACATAATAAGGGGGGTTACTGGCACATAATAAGGGGGGCTACTGGCACATAATAAGGGGGGGCTACTGGCACATAATAGGGGGGATACTGGCACATGATGGGCGGTCTACTGGCACATAAGGGGGGTCTACTGGCACATAAGGGAAGGCTACTGGCACATGATAAGGGGGGCTTCTGGCACATGATAAGGGGGGCTACTGGCACATAAGGGAGGGCTACTGGCACATGACAAGGGGGGCTACTGGCACATGATAAGGGGGGCTACTGGCACATGATAAGAGGGGCTACTGGCACATAAGGGAAACTACTGGCACATAATAAGGCGTGGTTACTAGCATATTATAAGGGGGACTACTGGCACGTAATAAGGGGGGGTTACTGGCACATAATAAGGGGGGTTACTGGCACATAATAAGGGGACTACTGGCACATAATAAGGGGGGCTACTGGCACATAATAAGGGGGGCTACTGGCACATGATGGGGGTCTACTGGCACATAAGGGGGGTCTACTGGCACATAAGGTAAGGCTACTGGAACATGATAAGGGGGGGCTACTGGCACCTAAGGGGGGCTACTGGCACATAAGGGAAGGCTACTGGCACATGATAAGGGGGGCTACTAGCACATGATAAGGGGGGGCTACTGGCACATAATAGGGGGGGCTACTGGCACATAATAAGGGGGGCTACTGGCACATGATGGGGGTCTACTGGCACATAAGGGGGGTCTACTAGCACATAAGGTAAGGCTACTGGAACATGATAAGGGGGCTACTGGCACATGATAAGTGGGGGCTACTGGCACATAATAAGGGGGGCTACTGGCACATGATGGGGGTCTACTGGCACATAAGTGGGGTTTACTGGCACATAAGGTAAGGCTACTGGAACATGATAAGGGGGGCTACAGGCACATGATAAGGGGTCTACTGGCACAATAGGGAAGGCTACTGACACATGATAAGGGGGGGCTGCTGGCACACGATAAGGGGGCTACTGGCACATGTGGGCTATTGGCACATGACATGGGGCTACTGGCACGTAAGGGAAACTACTGGCACCTAATAAGGTGGGGTTACTGGCACATAAGAGAAACTACTGGCACATAAGAGAAACTACTGGCACATAATTGGGGGGGCTAATGGCACATAATAAGTGGGACTACTGGCACATAAGGGGGGTTACTGGCACATAATAAGGGGGCTACTGGCACATAATAGGGGGGATACTGGCACATGATGGGCGGTCTACTGGCACATAAGGGGGGTCTACTGGCACATAAGGGAAGGCTACTGGACATGATAAGGGGGGCTTCTGGCACATGATAAGGGGGGCTACTGGCACATAAGGGAGGGCTACTGGCACATGATAAGGGGGGCTACTGGCACATGATAAGGGGGCTACTGGCACATGATAAGAGGGGCTACTGGCACATAAGGGGGGTCTACTGGCACATAAGGTAAGGCTACTAGAACATGATAAGGGGGGCTACTGGCACATAAGGGAAGGCTACTGGCACATGATAAGGGGGGGCTACTGGCACATGATAAGGGGGGCTACTGGCACATAATAAGGGGGGCTACTGGCACATGATGGGGGTCTACTGGCACATAAGGGGGGTTTAGAGGCACATAAGGTAAGGCTACTAAAACATAATAAGGGGGGCTACTGGCACATGATAAGGGGGGCTACTGGCACCTAAAGGGGGCTACTGGCACAATAGGGAAGGCTACTGACACATGATAAGGGGGGGCTACTGGCACATGATAAGGGGGGGCTACTGGCACATGATAAGGGGGTCTACTGGCACATAAGGGAAACTACTGGCATATAATAAGGCGGGGTTACTGGCACATAATAATGGGGGCTACTGGCACATAAGAGGGACTACTGGCACATAATAAGGGGGAGCTACTGGCACATGATAAGGGGGTCTACTGGCACATAAGGGAAACTACTGGCATATAATAAGGCGGGGTTACTGGCACATAATAAGGGGGGCTACTGGCACATAAGAGGGACTACTGGCACATAATAAGGAGGGTTACTGGCACATAATAAGGGGGGCTACTGGCACATAAGAGGGACTACTGGCACATAATAAGGGGGAGCTACTGGCACATAAGGGGGACTACTGGCACATAATAAGGGGGGGTTACTGGCACATAATAAGGGGGGGTTACTGGCACATAAGGGGGGACTACTGGCACATAGGGGGGTTACTGGCATATAATAAGGGGGGCTACTGGCACATAATAAGGGGGGCTACTGGAACATAATAAGGGGGTCTACTGGCACATGATGGGGGCTACTGGCACATGATAAGGGGGGGGTACTGGCACATGATAAGGGGGGCTACTGGCACATGATGGGGTCTACTGGCACATAAAAGGGGTCTACTCGCACAAGAGGTAAGGCTACTGGAACATGATAAGGGGGGCTACTAGCACATGATAAGGGGGCTACTGGCACATGATAAGGGAGGGCTACTGGCACATAAGGGGGGGCATAATAAGGGGGTCTACTGGCACATGATGGGGGGTCTACTGGCACATGATGGGGGGCTACTGGCACATGATAAGGGGGGCTACTGGCACAAAAGGGAATGCTACTGGCACATGATAAGGGGAGCTACTGGCACATGATAAGGGGGGCTACTGGCACATGATAAGGGGGGCTACTGGCACATGATAAGGGGGGCTACTGGCACATGATAAGGGGGGCTACTGGCACATAAGGGGGCTGTAACGGACCGTTTCAGCAGACAAAGGGTTAAAATGTTTTTAGGCGATATGCCCCTTTCTGAGAGACAGGCACAGCTACTGCAGAACACCAAACTCCCGAACTGGATACAAAATAGCACTCCAAACTGGAACCTCGCGAATAGCTGCTAGCAGACGAACAGGAAAAGCATGCAATCAGCTTACACTCCTGGCAATCAGTCTCTAACAGCATACAGGGAATCCCCCCAATAACAAGACAAGGCTCCGTGTTGAGGGTCAAGCAGTGGTCTGACGTGCTGGCACACCCAGCCTGGTTTTTATTACAGTTGTTGCAAATACAGGTCCACCCACAGGGTTTTGAAATAGAACCAATCAGTATATTACAACACATACAATGTAAGTACAGCAACCAATCGTTCACGCCCCAGAGGACCAGAAGGGAGACTGCGACACAGGACAGATACAACATATCCCCACAATGCATCATGGTTTCCTCCTCTCTCTCCCGGAGACAACCGAGGAGCAATCCAATTATCTCTCAGGACAAAGGGAAATCGCCAATACACATGTGGAGACAACAGGACAGACATCACCATTTAAACACACAATGGGACAATAGAGACACACCCAGCATATTCCTCCCCTCTGTCTATCCACGCACTCCCAAGCTGACAAGTTACACTTATTATAAATTGTTACAACTTTGTGAGTTTACATTGCCCATACATATAACTTACATCAATTTAAACAGTATAACTTGGGGACAAACCTATCCAAAATTCACTTGATTAGGTTCAGGGGTTTAAAAGTTAGTATGGGCCATAATCCTGAGGCAAGAGGCTTTTAAACAGGCCTCTCCAAAACCCAGTGGTGAGGTTGGTTTCACCACAGCGGCTATTTGCACATGATATGGGGGCTACTGCCACATAAGGGGGGCTACTGGCACATGATAAGGGGGGCTATTGGCACATAAGGGCGGCTACTGGCACATAAGGGGGACTATTGGCACATAAGAGGGACTACTGGCACATAATAAGGGGGGTTACTGGCACATAATAAGGGGGGCTACTGGCACATGATAGGGGGGAACTCTGGCTACTGGCACATGATATGGGGGCTCTGGCTGATGGCACATGATGGTTGGGGGGCTCTTATTACTGGCACATAATTGGGGGGCATCTATGGGGGGCATCTTAATGGCACATGATTGGGGGGCATCTATGGGGCACATCTTAATGGCACATGATTGGGGACATCTATTGGGGCACTTATTACTGGCATATTATTGGGTGGCACTATAGGGGCATCTACTGAGGCTAAAAAGAAGGGGTATTTTATATGGGGGGCTCTGTATAGGGGCATTTTATACTGGGACACATTATGGTGGGTACTATGGGGAAGGGGGGAGGGAGCACTATGGGGTCATCTATGGGGGAACTGAGAAGGGGTATTTTATATTGGCACATTATGGGAACATTAGCTCAACTGGGGGCATTACAAGGGGGGAGGTTTTGCACATTATAAGGAGAATTATTACTACTGGGGAGATTATGGCGGGCTTTATTACTCCCCCATGGTATGACACCCTAGTAGCAGCACAGCCTCTCCCTGCTGTGCTATGCCTCTTCCCCTTCTCCAAATCCTTATTATGAAATCTTTCTCATTATGATAAAACACATCAGCTCCAACGAGCCCCCGGGCAAAGTGTTGAAGTGGTGTCTGAGATCCCCAAGGGCCAAGCCAAGTAATTGTATGTGAAATATGTTTATGTTTGTAGTTGATCTTTATTATCGATTTTGCATTGCAGATTATATTTATTTTTTTGCAGCATATGGGTGAGATTTTATAAATATTTGTCTTATTTGGTCGAAAGGCTCATTAGGGGGGGAGGGGGGTTGTAACAGGGCTGCCGTAGAATATCTATAATAGCTGGTCAAGTAAAATGTTCCATGCAACAATCATTAAATAGGTGGCCAACAAAAAGGGGGTGGGTCAAAGGGCGTGGTAAAACACTGTCTGAGCATGCTGAGAGTTGTAGTTTTGCAACAGTTGGAGGCATCCTGGTTGGGAAAACACTGTGATAATATGAACAATGGGGGTTCTACAAAAGAGCTATCGTGGGGCAAAGTTCATATTTGTGTTTACACATGTGTTTTAAAATGAATGCTTTCTCCTATTATAAACAAGTTTATAATGACGCAATGGTGTGGGGCTGGTATGCAACTTTTTCCAGGGCTGGTTTTTATCCTCAGTCTGGCCAACAGTAGAGCTCTCTTAATGTACAGATAGTTATTAGCAATCCAAAAACCTATCCCTATCCTGCAGACAGCAGAGCTACATATTTGTAGAGAAAGTAATTTGTGACAACATGAATGCAAATCGCATTACAGAATGTAGCTGAAGTTAGAAGATACCATAACTGCTTGCATGACTGAGGATTTTAGTGCTTATCTTCTGATTGCATTTACTCATATGATGCTCATAATTTTGTGAAAATTGAACATGGCTAGTTGAATGTCTACACTGTATTATGAGGCCAAGTTAGGCTGTTGTGCCAAAGTGGCTGTAGTTTTAGAGTATTTGAAAGTGTTTGGATTCTGGAAACAGTTTTTTTATAACTTTATATTGTCTTTTCCTTTGTTTTCCTCCTTGAAATGTAAATAAATTGACAAGGTATTGCCAAAAATTATATAATCAAAAGATAATAACAGACAAAACGAAAATTCTTCAGCATACAGTATGTCGATCAGCCATAAAACCACTGCTGTGGTTTTTGTCCGGCCACCTCTCGGCATGTTTTCAGTGCTGCGGCCGCATCTATTATAGTGAATTGGGTCAGGGCAGACTTCCGACAGCGAATGTGTGCAAGCGTTATTATGGATCTGTCAATGGAGCAGCATGTGGCACAAGCCTAACGTCAGTGTGAAAGAAGCCTTATTAAAAGATGACAAGATGCAAGATAAAAAGATCAGCCTCACTCACTGTCAGTCTTCACATCTTTATTGCAGAGTACATACAGGGGCAGACTCACATGGAGCCTCGATATACAGCGACGGCTGTTTTGCGGAGTGTACCGCTTCTTCCGGCTGTTTAATCCACGCTGAGAATCGTGTGTGCACTGACTTATAGCGTCATCTAGGGGAGGGTTCAACCGACCCATCACTTGGCAACCTAAGACGCTGTAGCAGCGGCGCACGCACGAGACACAAATACATAGATACATTTGTTTATAATTTAAAAGCAGCAAGGACATAGATACAGAAAAGTTACAAAAGTGAGGCTGGCACATATAGGCCTCTTTCACACGGGCGTCAGTTTTTTTGCCCGGATAAGAGGCGGGTGCGTTGCGGGAAAATGCGCGATTTTTCCACGCGAGTGCAAAACATTGTAATGTGTTTTGCACTCTCGTGAGAAAAATCGCGCATGTTTGGTACCCAAACCCAAACTTCTTCACAGAAGTTCGGGCTTGGGATTGATGTTCTGAAGATTGTATTATTTTCCCTTATAACATGGTTATAAGGGAAAATAATAGCATTCTGAATACAGAATGCTTAGCATAATAGTGCTGGAAGGGTTAAAAAAAAATAAAAAAAAGTTAACTCACCTTATCCTCTTGATCGCGTAGTTCCCGGTCGATCTCTTCTTTAGCTGTGGGCTAAATGACCTGTGGTGATGTCAGATCACATGCTCCATCATCATGGTGATGGACCATGTGATTGGAGCATGTGATCTGACATCACCACAGGTCATTTAGCACACAGCTAAAGAAGAGACCGACCGGGAACTACGCGATCAAGAGGATAAGGTGAGTTAACTTTTTTATTATTTTTTTAACCCTTCCAGCACTATTATACTAAGCATTCTGTATTCAGAATGCTATTATTTTCCCTTATAACCATGTTATAAGGGAAAATAATACAGTGAATAGACTGTCACCTAGAACCCATGCGTAAAAATCGCACCGCATCCGCACTTGCTTGCGATTTTCACGCAACCCCATTCATTTCTATGGGGCCTGCGTTATGTGAAAAACGCAGAATATAGAGCATGCTGCGATTTTCACGCAACGCATAAGTGATGCGTGAAAATCACTGCTCATGTGAACAGCCCCATAGAAATGAATGGGTCAGGATTCAGTGCGGGTGCAATGCGTTCAACTCACGCATCGCACCCGCGCAGAATACTCGCCCGTGTGAAAGGGGCCATAGTGGGAATAGTATCTTTATACCCATTCCTGAAACAGGCGAAGGAACTGAGGGACAGGTTAGTCCAACGTGGGTACCCGCCCGAGCAATTGGATATAGCATTAGAGAAGGCGACGACACACATACAGCGATCTTTGATGAAACGCAGAAAATGTAAGGATGAGAATGATGCAGAGAAAAAGGACAGATTTGTGTTTGTGTTTAAACATAGCCCAATGGCACAGAGTATAAATAGATCAATTTTGAATAATTGGGAGATTTTAAAAGCAGAAGGAGATCTGGGCAAACTTGTAGATCAGAAACCAATATTAGCTTTTTTTTTTTATTATTATTTCTTTTTTTTTTCCAAAATACAAAAAAGCAGATACAAATATGGACCATCCAAAGGGTCCATATAACAAAACATTTTACATTTATTAAAACATTTGCCTATGTCATTTTAACCCAAATACCACCCACCCCAGTGAAGAGAGAGAGAGGGGGGAAAAAAAAAATTAAAAAAAAAATATATATATATATATATATATAAAAAATTCAAACAACTTGGCCCTGGTTCAACCATTTTTTCCAAATTTTATCCGTTTTTCCCTGTCTATCACTCGATCTCTCCAAGCCCTGTTCCAGTCTAATCAAATTGAGTACAGCTTCCTGCCACTGTCCTACTGTGGGGGGGGGGGGGTCTTTATTTATCCATTTCTGAAGTATCAACAGTCTAGCCTGAAACAGTACCTTATTCAAAACCGACTGTAGCTCTCTATTTAACCTAATATGTGCGGTAGCCCCCAGTATACAGACCACCGGATCCTCCGGGACTTGGATACCCAAAAATAGTGCTGTAGTCTCTACAATCTCCTTCCAATATCTAATCAATTTTGGGCATCTCCAAAAACAATGTATAAGATCCGCCCTCTCAGCCCTACATTTTGGACACTTATCCGAGGTTCTAACCCCCATTTTCTTTAACACCCAGGGAGATCGATGTAGCCTATGGAGAATAAAAAATTGTGAAATTTTATGTGAAGCCCTTTCTGAGACTCCAGAATAACTTCTAAGGGCATCATTCCACTTATCTTCCGAAAAAGATAAAAGATCCTTTTCCCAGTTTCCTCTAGCTGATATTATAGTCCTTTCTTTTTTTGCCTCCATCAAAATTCCATATCTTTTTTTTGTCAGTCCCTTTTTTTCCTCTCCGTTAGTAAATCTATATATTCTATTTGATTGTTCTTTTCTATATTTATTTAAATTAGCTGGTATCCTAACCACGTTTTTTAACTGGAGATATTTAAAACTATCCTTTTGATGGATCCCAAACTCTGTTACCAAGGTGGAGAAGTCCTTCAATATATCTTCCTCAAATATTTGCACTAAATATTTGACCCCCTTTTTTTCCCAATCTATATAAGATTTGATTTTTTGCACTTCCTTCAGGTTTATATTTTTCCAAATAGGTGTGTAATTCAGAAAACCCTTAATATCCATAATTTTTTTAAGTTCCACCCATGTGTTTCCCATTAAATTCATTAACTTATTTCCTGTATTATCTTTCCCTAGTGTTCCTGACTCCAAAACCTCTAAATAGTTTATTTCCCCTATCCACCCCATCTTTATTAACTTATCCCTCCCCACCATTCCTTTTAAAGTTCCATTTATCTGAGTATATTGTGTTATCAAATAATAAAAAAACAATTTGGAACTGCTAACCCGCCATCTCTTACTGGAAGTTGAAGGACCTCTCTCTTTAACCTAGGAATGTCACGTTTCCAAATAAAATCCCCCATTAAACTATCTAACAACCCAAAAAGTTTTCTGGGCAACCACATTGGGGAATTTTGCAAAAATATAGAATTTTGGGAAGAATTTTTTTTTTTATTAAATTCACCCGATCCTGAATTGATAGTGTCAATTTTTTCCAGATGCGTATTTTGGTTCTAAGTTCTTTTATTAAAGGGAGTACATTTAGTTTCTCATAATCTTGAATGTTTGTAGAAATCTGTTTGCCTAAATATTTAACACTCTCATGTTGTTCAAGTACGTGCACCCTTGCAGAATTCTGAGGTGACCCCTTACCTAGTGACATCATATGGGATTTCTCCCAGTTTATATTTAATCCCGAATAAAATCCAAACTTATCTATTATATCTATGACTCTATTAAATTCATCCCCCGTATTGTGCAAAAATAATAGAATATCATCGGCATACATTATTAATTTTTCCTTTCCATCCTTATACTGAAAACCGATATACTCCTTGTTATTTCTTATCAAGCATGCCAATGGTTCAATTGCAATGGCGAATAATAGTGGAGAGAGAGAGGGCATCCCTGCCTGGTGCCCCTGTAAAGGGCAAAAGGCAGGGACAAGCTCCCGTCCACCATCACCCTGGACCTAGGATTGGAATATATGAGTTGGATCCATCTTATAAATCCCTCCCCTACACCAACCCTTTTTAACACTGCCCATAAATACTCCCAATCGATGCAATCAAAAGCCTTTTGTGCATAGAGTGAGAGTATAGCTTTTTCGCCAGCTTCTGTTTTATTAGCTTCAATATTAAGGTACAACCTTCTAATATTTGAGTATATTGTCCTCCCCGGTATAAATCCTGTCTGATCTTCATGAATTATACCTTTAACCACCTCCGGACCGCCTAACGCAGATGTGCGTTCCGGAGGTGGCAGCCCTGCGCACAGTCACGCATATATGCGTCATCTCGAGAGACGCGAGATTTCCTGTGAACGCACGCACACAGGCGCGCGCGCTCACAGGAACGGAAGGTAAGCGAGTGGATCTCCAGCCTGCCAGCGGCGATCGCTCGCTGGCAGGCTGGAGATCCGAATTTTTTAACCCCTAACAGGCATATTAGACGCTGTTTTCATAACAGCGTCTAATATACCTCCTACCTGGTCCTCTGGTGGTCCCTTTTGTTAGGATCGACCACCAGAGGACTCAGGTAGCTCAGTACAGTCGCACCAAACACCACACTACACTACACCCCCCCCCCCCCGTCACTTATTAACCCCTTATAAACCCCTGATCACCCATGATCACCCCATATAAACTCCCTGATCACCCCCCTGTCATTGATCACCGCCCTGTCATTGATCACCCCCCCTGTCAGGCTCCGTTCAGACGTGAGTATGATTTTTACGGATCCACGGATACATGGATCGGATCCGCAAAACGCATACTACGGACGTCTAAATGGAGCCTTACAGGGGGGTGATCAATGACAGGCGGGTGATCACCCATATACACTCCCTGATCACCCCCTGTCATTGATCAACCCCCTGTCATTGATCAACCCCCTGTCATTGATCACCCCCCTGTAAGGCTCCATTCAGACGTCCGCATGATTTTTACGGATCCATGGATACATGGATCGGATCCGCAAAACACATGCGGACGTCTGAATGGAGCCTTACAGGGGGTGATCAATGACAGGCGGGTGATCACCCATATACACTCCCTGATCACCCCCGTCATTGATAACCCCCCTGTAAGGCTCCATTCAGACGTCCGCATGTGTTTTGTGGATCCGATCCATGTATCCATGGATCCGTAAAAATCATGCGGACGTCTGAATGGAGCCTTACAGGGGGGTGATCAATGACAGGCGGGTGATCACCCATATACACTCCCTGATCACCCCCTGTCATTGATCACCCCCCTGTCATTGATCACCCCCCTGTAAGGCTCCATTCAGACGTCCGCATGTGTTTTGTGGATCCTATCCATGGATCCGTAAAAATCATGCGGATGTCTGAATGGAGCCTTACAGGGGGTGTGATCAGTGACAGGGGGGTGATCACCCTGATCACCCCCTGTCATTGATAACCCCCCTGTAAGGCTCCATTCAGACGTCCGCATGTGTTTTGTGGATCCGATCCATGTATCCATGGATCCGTAAAAATCATGCGGATGTCTGAATGGAGCCTTACAGGGGGGGTGATCAGTGACAGGGGGGTGATCACCCTGATCACCCTGATCACCCCCTGTCATTGATAACCCCCCTGTAAGGCTCCATTCAGACGTCCGCATGTGTTTTGCGGATCCGATCCATGGATCCGTAAAAATTATACGGACGTCTGAATGGAGCCTTACAGGGGGGTGATCAATGACAGGGGGGTGATCAGGGAGTCTATATGGGTGATCACCCCCCTGTCATTGATCACCCCCCTGTCATTGATCACCCCCCTGTCATTGATCACCCCCCCTGGTAAGGCTCCATTCAGACTTTTTTTTGGCACAAGTTAGCGGAAATTTTTTGTTTGTTTTTGTTTTTGTTTTTTCTTACAAAGTCTCATATTCTACTAACTTGTGTCAAAAAATAAAATCTCACATGGACGCACCATACCCCTCACGGAATCCAAATGCGTAAACATTTTTAGACATTTATATTCCAGACTTCTTCTCACGCTTTAGGGCCCCTAAAAAGCCAGGGCATTATAAATACCCCACATGTGACCCCATTTCGGAAAGAAGACACCCCAAGGTATTCCGTGAGGGGCATATTGAGTCCATGAAAGATTGAAATTTTTGTCCTAAGTTAGCGGAAAGTGAGACTTTGTGAGAAAAAAATAAAATAAATCAATATCCGCTAACTTATGCAAAAAAAAAAAACATTCTAGGAACTCGCCATGCCCCTCATTGAATACCTTGGGGTGTCTTCTTTCCAAAGTGGGGTCACATGTGGGGTATTTATACTGCCCTGGCTTTTTAGGGGCCCGAAAGTGTGAGAAGAAGTCTGGGATCCAAATGTCTAAAAATGCCCTCCTAAAAGGAATTTGGGCCCCTTTGCGCATCTAGGCTGCAAAAAAGTGTCACACATGTGGTATCGCCGTACTCAGGAGAAGTTGGGCAATGTGTTTTGGGGGGTCATTTTACATATACCCATGCTGGGTGAGAGAAATATCTTGGCAAAAGACAACTTTTCCCATTTTTTTATACAAAGTTGGCATTTGACCAAGATATTTTTCTCACCCAGCATAGGTATATGTAAAATGACACCCCAAAACACATTGCCCAACTTCTCCTGAGTATGGCGATACCAGATGTGTCACACTTTTTTGCTGCCAAGGTGGGCAAAGGGGCACATATTCCAAAGTGCACCTTTCGGATTTCACCGGTCATTTTTTACAGATTTTGATTGCAAAGTACTTCTCACACATTTGGGCCCCTAAATTGCCAGGGCAGTATAACTACGCCACAAGTGACCCCATTTTGGAAAGAATACACCCCAAGGTATTCCGTGAGGGGCACGGCGAGTTCCTAGAATTTTTTATTTTTTGTCACAAGTTAGCGGAAAATGATGATTTTTCTTTTTTTTTCTTTTTTCCTTACAAAGTCTCATATTCCACTAACTTGCGACAAAAAATAAAAAATTCTAGGAACTCGCCATGCCCCTCACGGAATACCTTGGGGTGTCTTCTTTCCAAAATGGGGTCACTTGTGGTGTAGTTATACTGCCCTGGCAATTTAGGGGCCCAAATGTGTGAGAAGTACTTTGCAATCAAAATCTGTAAAAAATGACCGGTGAAATCCGAAAGGTGCACTTTGGAATATGTGCCCCTTTGCCCACCTTGGCATCAAAAAAGTGTCACACATCTGGTATCGCCGTACTCAGGAGAAGTTGGGGAATGTGTTTTTGGGTGTCATTTTACATATACCCATGCTGGGTGAGAGAAATATCTTGGCAAAAGAAAACTTTTCCCATTTTTTTATACAAAGTTGGCATTTGACCAAGATATTTTTCTCACCCAGCATAGGTATATGTAAAATGACACCCCAAAACACATTGCCCAACTTCTCCTGAGTATGGCGATACCAGATGTGTCACACTTTTTTGCTGCCAAGGTGGGCAAAGGGGCACATATTCCAAAGTGCACCTTTCAGATTTTGCAGGCCATTTTTTACACATTTTGATTGCAAGGTACTTCTCACACATTTGGGCCCCTAAATTGCCAGGGCAGTATAACTACACCACAAGTGACCCCATTTTGGAAAGAAGACACCCCAAGGTATTCCGTGAGGGGCATGGCGAGTTCCTAGAATTTTTTATTTTTTGTCGCAAGTTAGTGGAATATGAGACTTTGTAAGGAAAAAAGAGAAAAAAAAAATCATCATTTTCCGCTAACTTGTGACAAAAAATAAAAAATTCTAGGAACTCGCCATGCCCCTCACGGAATACCTTGGGGTGTCTTCTTTCCAAAATGGGGTCACTTGTGGCGTAGTTATACTGCCCTGGCAATTTAGGGGCCCAAATGTGTGAGAAGTACCTTGCAATCAAAATGTGTAAAAAATGGCCTGCAAAATCTGAAAGGTGCACTTTGGAATATGTGCCCCTTTGCCCACCTTGGCAGCAAAAAAGTGTGACACATCTGGTATCGCCGTACTCAGGAAAAGTTGGGGAATGTGTTTTGGGGTGTCATTTTACATATACCCATGCTGGATGAGAGAAATATCTTGGCAAATGACAACTTTTCCCATTTTTTTATACAAAGTTGGCATTTGACCAAGATATTTTTCTCACCCAGCATGGGTATATGTAAAATGACACCCCAAAACACATTACCCAACTTCTCCTGAGTACGGCGATACCAGATGTGTCACACTTTTTTGCTGCCAAGGTGGGCAAAGGGGCACATATTCCAAAGTGCACCTTTTGGATTTCACCGGTCATTTTTTACACATTTTGATTGTGTAAAAAAAAGTTCTTCTCACACATTTGGGCCCCTAAATTGCCAGGGCAGTATAACTACCCCACAAGTGACCCCATTTTGGAAAGAAGACACCCCAAGGTATTCTGTGAGGGGCATGGTGAGTTCCTAGAATTTTTTATTTTTTGTCGCAAGTTAGTGGAATATGAGACTTTGTAAGAAAAAATAAAAAAAATAAAATCATCATCATTTTCCGCTAACTTGTGACAAAAAATAAAAAGTTCTATGAACTCACTATGCCCATCAGCGAATACCTTAGGGTGTCTACTTTCCGAAATGGGGTCATTTGTGGGGTTTTTCTACTGTTTGGGCATTGTAGAACCTCAGGAATCATGACAGGTGCTCAGAAAGTCAGAGCTGTTTCAAAAAGCGGAAATTCACATTTTTGTACCATAGTTTGTAAATGCTATAACTTTTACCCAAACCATTTTTTTTATTGCCCAAACATTTTTTTTTTATCAAAGACATGTAGAACAATAAATTTGGCGAAAAATTTATATATGGATGTCGTTTTTTTTTGCAAAATTTTACAGCTGAAAGTGAAAAATGTCATTTTTTTGCAAAAAAATCGTTACATTTTGATTAATAACAAAAAAAGTAAAAATGTCAGCAGCAATGAAATACCACCAAATGAAAGCTCTATTAGTGAGAAGAAAAGGAGGTAAAATTCATTTGTATGGTAAGTTGCATGACCGAGCGATAAACGGTGAAAGTAGTGTAGTGCCGAAGTGTAAAAAGTGCTCTGGTCATGAAGGGGGTTTCACCTAGCGGGGCTGAAGTGGTTAATCACCTTAGAGAGCCTACCAGCCAGAACCTTTGCTAATATTTTCACATCCGTATTCAACAGAGATATTGGCCTATATGAGCCAGGATCTAATTGGTCTTTATCCTTCTTTGGAATCAAAGTTATTATTGCTTCTCTCATTGACTCTGGTAACTCACCGTTTTTTTGGGCCTCACGCAATGTTGCACTTAATTCCGGTATTAACACCTGTGAATAAGTTTTATATATTTCAAAAGGAAGTCCATCGCACCCTGGTGATTTTAGTGGTTTCACCTGACCCAGAACCTCCTCTATCTCTAAATTAGAAATTTCTTTATCCAGGAATTCTTTTTGTATTTTAGATATCTCGGGAATGGCAATCTGAAGTAATTGTCCAGGTCTTTTTTGTTGTATTGTACCCTAGACTTATACAGTTCCTCAAAATAATCAACGAAGACCTTTTTAATTCCCTTGGGTTAACTAACTATTTCATCTCTATTATCCTTAACAGCCCCTATCCATGCTTTCCCTTTCAGATTTTTCACTATACCTGCTAGAATTTTTCCAACCTTTTCTCCCTCCGATGCCAACTGGAACCCCTGAAATAGCAATTCCTTCCTTGTTTTATCCATATAATATGTTTTTAAATTTTCTTGTTCTTGCTCCCATTTCTTCTTATTATTTCCGGTTGGATTCCTTATACATCTAACTCTAGCTTCTTCTAAGTTCTTTTCCAATAGTTTACCCTTTTCTTTAGTAGTTTTTCTAAAATAGTTCACTTTTTTAAACAGACATCCTCTCAAGTATGCCTTGGCCGTGTCCCATACTATAGATCTTTTAGCAGAGCCGACATTTTCTAAAAAAAAGTTTTTTAAATCCAATCCTATACTCTCTTTATCTTGAATATACATTAACCAGTGAGGATTGAACTTGAACAGAGGCAGATTTTGCCTCTTGTTCAAATCCAAATCCATTATAAGAGCACTATGATCAGATAAAACCATGGGGAAATACTTTATCATTATCCTATTTTGGGTCATTAAGTTTTTATTTCCTAGAACCATATCTATTCTTGACCACGTCTGGTGTGTTTTAGAATAACAAGAGTACATTATTTCCTCTGGATTTAAGTAACGCCAGACATCAATCCAATTGAACTCCAGGACCGTTTTACAAAAATCTACATTTTGCACTCTTCCCCCTCCGATAGACACCCTGTCTCTGAGTGGATCCATTACAGCATTAAAATCTCCTGTCGCAATCATTATACATTCCTGTTTATTCAACATAAATCTATGCAACTCGTACAACACATCTGATTTATATGGAGGAGAAATATATACATTTGCAATCACCATTCCAACCCCCTCCACATTACAATGTAGAAAGAGGTACCTACCACAATCGTCCGCCTCATATTTAACACACTCAAATTTAATCTTTTTATGTACCAAAATTGAAACCCCTCTAGAATAGGTAGTATATACCGAGTGATACCCTTCCGCACTCCATCCCTTCTCCATCCATATGAGGGAATCTTTAACTAAGTGTGTTTCTTGGAGGCAGACGATGGCCGGCAAAAACCTCCTAATCCACTCAAAGACAGCATATCTCTTAATCCTTTCCCGCAAACCTCTCACGTTCAGCAAGACAAACCTAACCATCTAGCAGAGGGGGAAGGGAACAAAAAAAGGAAAGAAAGAAAAGAAAAAGAAAAAAAAAAAAAGGAAACCCCTTTCTCTCCCCTCTCCGAAATACCCACCCACAGCCTCCCCCCTTCTGAGTAGCTCCCCCTCTGCTGGTCAGCAGATAGGGCAGCTCCATAACTCAGCATTATGGCTCCCCAACCCCCCCCCCCCCCCCACACCCCCAGCCCCCTCAGCTGCCGATCGTATCCAACCATTCATTTGCATCAATAGGTGTCTGAAAAAATTCGACCTTTCCTTTATACTCCACCCTTAACTTTGCTGGAAAGAGTAGACTGTACTTCAAACCCACCTCCCTTAATCTCCTTTTTACACTAATAAACTCCTTCCTGCGTGTATTAGTGTCTGCGGAGTAATCTGGGAATAGTCTTATTTTTACCCCATGAATCTGATATTTATCAGAAACTCTAGCGTCCGACAGTATTGTGTCCCGGTCCTTAGAAAATACACATTCCACCACCATATGTCTGGGATAATCCCCTGGGACCCTCTTTTTCGCTGGGACCCTGTGTGCTCTTTCAATGGCAAAAGTGGGGGAAAGAACTCCCTCCTTACAGTTCTCTTTTATCCACCGCTCCATATAATCTACACTGTTATTCCCTTCTTCCCGTTCTGGAATCCCTACACATCTTATGTTTGCTCTCCTCGATCTATCTTCTTTATTTATAAATTTTTGTTCCATTTTATTATTTATCTCTTTTAAACTTACAACCTCTTTCTCTAATTTCTCTACCGAATATTCCAAGGGCGAAATCCTTTTTTCAATCTCGTGTAGTCCATATCTCCTCGTATTATGCTAACATCCGTCTGTACCGCCCCAATCTGTGTCACTATGCTCCCCACTATATTTTCAGTCCTAGACACAGTCTGAAACATATCTTTCATCATTTTAATATCCATCTCTGGAACTACTTCGGGGGTTCCTAAATCCCCCGTTATGCCTACGTTCCCATTCTCCTGTGTCAGGGTATATGCCTCTGTGTGTCCAGTCTTTTCTTTCTGCAAAGGGGTAGAGACTGGGGAATTTGGCGTCAAATATTTACTTAAACTATGCTGTTTTTGCCCAGTCTCTAACCCTGGTATTGATCTCCTACTGCTAAAGCTACCAGGAGCGCGTTGTTCCTCTTTCTTCTTTGGGGGCATCTTATACTTTTGATGTTATTTTCCTTTTTTCTCTTTACCTATTCTCCTCCCACCCTCCTCTACCACTCTCCCCCCTTCCCTTTCTCACAACTATCTCAGTTATTTTCAAGTGTTTTCCCCCAGCTCTTACAAATTCTCTTAACACCAACCTAAAAACACTATTTGGAATTATAATACAATATCAATGTTAATATATTATCAACAGTTTAGTCCCAGCAATTAGTCCAACTGACCAGGCCCGTATATATGGCCTGGTTCCCAGAGGAAAAAAAAAAGAGAGAAAAAAAGAAAAGAAAAAAAAAAAGGGAGAAGTTAGTTAATCAAAGAAACAAAATATTAATTAAAATGGGGAGGGTAGGGGGGAACAGATGCAATTAGAGTGTTTTTGCTGGAGCTCCTGGTATCGAAAAAAAACACACAAAATCCCGTCCAGAGACAATTTCTTAATTCTTCTCTATATTAGTCCAGAATGAGAAGTTAGTAAGAGCAGAGATCCACAGATCCACAGTATTTAATGCTAGAGCAAATACAGGAGAGGTTTTTTTTTTTTTTTTTTATTAAATATATATTTTATTTTCCAAAAAGTAATATATAACATTCTTCTATTTCAGTATCACAAAGCAGTAAAATGGGAGTACATTAATAATTCCATCTAAACCTGTGCTGAGTTTCTATTTTATTTATAAGCCCCCCCATCCCTCCCTCCACCCCCCCCCCCTTTTTTTTCTTTCCGCGGGGCTGCCGTGTCTGCATCTTTAACATTGTTATTGTTTCCGGTTGCCAGTTACCCCCCCTTCTCCTCCAAATAACCGCCGTGTCTACATCGACTATCGTTATTTCCAGTTACCCCAGATCCGCTGCCAGACTGCCTCCCTCCGTGCTGTTTGGGCTAGAGTGTGTTCATACTGCCTAACTCTGTTCATCCACTCCAACCACTCCTGAAAACTGGGGTATTTCATGGTGCCCCAGTGTTTCACAATTATTATTTTGGCTAGTGCAATGCCCCGAAACCACAGTATCTGCTCTGTTTTATTTTCGTCTGTCTCTGGGAGTGTGCCCAGAATGGCATAATCAATGCATGCCTGGTACTTCATAGGGGAGTAGTCCTGCAGTTTCCGAAATATTTTTATCCAATATTCATTTATCCCTGGGCATTCCCACAACAGATGTTTATAATCTCCTCTGTCTTTGTTGCATTTATAGCAGTTCTGTTTCCTATCTTTATAAATGGTATGCAATAATGCTGGTGTGTAATAGAGGCGGTGTATGATTTTTAAAAGAATCCATGCATGAGCGGGTGAGACGGTCGATCTTTTAATGTTTCTGTACACAGTATTCCAGATTATAGGTTCCCCTTTATGTAAGTCTCTTTCCCATTTAACCTCACCCCTAAATGTGATAATTTTTGTGTGTTCAAATTTTAACTTAACGTATATATGTGATATAGAAGTGTTAAGTGTCATGTCTTGACAAAGATCTAAAAAAGTATTCCTTACTATCTTCAAATAATTCTTATTCTCCGTGTGTTGTATAGCGTGACGTAATTGTTCATATCGAAATTTATCAGTAAATCCTAATGTAATGTCTGGTAATATTTCATTTAAGGGCTTAATCAGTCCTTGATGAAAAACTTGTGCAATTAAATATATCCCATTTTTTTCCCAATATTCAGCGTGGCCTAGTTGCATAACTTGTGGTAAGTGTGCATTTCCCCACAGTGGGGTGTACTGAACTGCTTCAGATACGCCCGCCATATCTCTAATTTGTTGCCAGATATACCCAAGCATTCTACAAAACGGGTTTGTTATTGTTTTCTTCTTAAAAATAGCGGTTTCAAGAATGTGAAAAAGATCCGACCATAGTCTACAATGCTCCCCAAAAAGAAGGCAGATGCATTTGTTCCTCCGATTCCTCACACACCATCTCAACTGGGCAGCTAGATAATATCCTTTTAAAAAAGGGATGGACATTCCACCCTCTTCTTTATACAGATACTGAATCTTAATTCTGACTCGTTTGCGGCCCCATATCAGTTCGTTAAAGAGGGTCTCTAGCTTGTTGAAGAACTTGTCTTCTATCGTGATAGGACTGGCGTTGAAAACATATAGTAACATTGGTAATAATGTCATTTTAATAAGCGCTATTCGGTTGATTTGTGACAGAGGGAGCTTTAACCATGTTCAAATTTTTTCCCTAACTTTATCTATTATTGGGAGTATGTTCAGTTTCAAATAATGTTCCAGTTTGGTCCCTATCTGGATACCCAGGTACAGTAGGGAGTCTGCTGGGGTAGGTATACTAACCCGAAAATTGTGGCCCCGTGGAACCGGGCGTCTCAATGGAAGAAATTTAGATTTTTCCCAGTTTATGTCGTATCCAGATAGGGATCCAAACTCATCCAGACTTTCCATGACCCTAGGCAAGTTTATGTACCCCTTCCCCAAGAAGAGCAGCATATCGTCCGCATATAAACTAATTTTATCAGCTTCCCCCTCGCACCCGAAGCCAGATATTTCCTCATCTGTTCTAATTTTACATGCAATTGGCTCCAGGAACAGCGAGAAGAGCAAAGGGGAAAGGGGGCAGCCCTGACGTGTTCCTCGGTTCAGGGGAAAAGGGGCAGAGTACTCGCCATTAATTCGGACCTTCGATACCGGGTTTTGGTACAGAATGCGAACCCATCTGGAGAAGTACTCGCCCATCTTCACCCGTGATAGTACTTTCCAAAGGAAGGGCCACTCCACCCCGTCAAAGGCCTTAGCGGCATCCAGGGACAGGATAGAGCAGTCCCCCCCATCCCCCATCTGGATATTCAGGAAAGCCCGCCTTATATTATCCTGTATGTTTCTTTTGGGAATGAACCCGGTTTGGTCTACATGGACAACTTTATGTATGACAGTTTTTAATCTGTTGGCTAACAATTTGGCAAGAATTTTGTAATCTGTATTCAACAGAGAGATGGGGCGGTAAGAAGCAGCCAACAGCGGATCTTTCCCCTTTTTGGGGATCAATGTGATGGTGGCTTCCATCCATGAGGGGGGTAGGGAACCCATTGTCCAAGATTGATTTAGTACCTCCAACATTGGGGGAAGAATAGTTCCCTCATGTTTCCGATATACTTCAAAAGGGAAACCGTCCACCCCTGGGGATGTGTTGCCCTTAATGGAATACAACGTAGTCTGTAGCTCAGTCAGTTGTATAGGTCTATTTAACCAGTCAATGTCTTGTTGGTCAAATTCAGGGATATCAATGTTATCCAGATATTGATCTATCTTTTCTCCCTGATTTTGGGACCCGGCTTGATATAATGTCGAAAAGTACCTAGTAAATTCCCTTAGGATGTCATCGGTGTCTCGTAGGATGTTTCCTGCCTCTGTCCTAATTCCAGTGATATTGGAACCTCCCCTTTGAATTTTTACTATCATAGATAATAATCTGCTTGGCTTGCCAGACTCACTAAAACTCCTCAACCCTGAAAAAAACATTTTGTACTGTGCTTTTTTGTATAAATTTTGTTTATATTCCTCTTGTACCTTTTTAAGTTGGAGTTGTTTTTCTGGGGTATTTACGTGGATAATCTCATTCGTTATTTGGTTGAGCCTCCCTTCTATTTTTTTTTGAGTTTGGGCAAAGAGATTTTTCTGTTTCCTGATTTCGTATGAATATACAGGTCCTTCTCAAAGAATTAGCATATTGTGATAAAGTTCATTATTTTCTGTAAAGTAAATAATAGTGCAACACCGCGCGCTATAGTAAAACTAATACCGAAGAAGTTACACAGACCGCTCTCCTCTTTATCACGTACTATGCAAACTGCTATAGATAATATATCTGAGTACAGGTCTTACCCTCACTCAGATGTATCTACCGCGTTGTAGTGTTCCGTGATGGTCCACGTGTCTGTTCTGTGTTAAATGCAGGGCAGGAGACGTGGATCCAGGGGAGGATGGCTGTGGCGTCGGTTTAGTGTATTAAGGCACTAGGATATAGTTCGCCCCGGCCGGTAGCAAACTACACCGGTTACCTGTTTTAGATTAAAGCTCACGTCTGAGCTGGTGACGTCACCGCTGGTAAGCTACGGGTGGCAGTGGAGATCAATCCTACGCGTTTCAAGTGCAACGGCACTCTTCCTCAGGGAATGTTACCTCCACTGCATTACTGCTTGTTATTTATAGTCCGTGCTGTCCATCCTTCCCACCCCTTTGTCTCTGTACTTATTCAAAACCAAATAGTTCAATTTCTGAGTTAAGGCCTTTGGGCAACATGGTATCTAGGTGAAATATCCATTCTGTTTCTTTTTTCGATTGTTTCTTAATGTAGTCTCCTCCTCGGGCATCTGATTCTACTTTGTCTATGCCCATAAAGGACATACCTTCTAATTGTCCTCCATGTTCCTCCGTAAAATGCCTAGATAGGGGATGTCCTATAGATTTTTTCTTTATATTGTATATATGTTCGCTAATGCGTTTTTTCAATTTTCTCTTAGTGCGTCCAATATATAACTTATTACAGGGACATTTGATGGCATAAATAACCCCTTCTGTATTGCAGGAGATGTGGCTCCTTATTTTTTGTTCAAAAGTGCCCTCAAGGTTTTTTATGTGCTGCATTTTTACTGTGTTTTTAGCTGTACTTTTACATGGGGCACATATTTTGCAGGGAAAAAATCCTTGTGGAAGATTGGTTTTTATATTTGCCTTTCTCCCCACAATTTCTGCACCTTTACTGGTCGAAGCAATCTTACTACCTATATTGGTTGCCCTTTTATATATGAAGACCGGTCTTGTTGGTATGAGGTTGCCTACAATTTTGTCTTCTTTTAGTATGTCCCAATATTTTCCTACGATTTTTTTGAGGATATAGGATTGTGTGTTATATGGGATTATAATGGGTGGTATTTTATCTTTCATTTCTATTTCTTTCTGTTTTTTATCTTCATTTTTCTTTGTTATTAATTTTTCTCTTTCTATCATTTTTATTTCTTTTTTCTGACATTCCACTATATCCACATTATATCCTTTTGCTATAAACTTTTTTCCTAGGATCTCTGCCTCTTTCTCGTATTCATTAATTTCTGTACAATTTCTTCTTAGGCGAAGGAACTGACTTCTAGGGATATTATCCAGCCATCTAGGCAAATGACAACTCTCTCTATTAATATAGCTGTTTGAGTCTGTGGGTTTTGAATATGTTTTTGTGCTAATACAATCCCCTGTAACATAGATAGTGAGATCTAAAAAGTTAATTTCATTGGTACTGTGCGTCAAAGTAAAATCCAAATAAAATTTCGCAAATTTAGTTACTAGAGAAATAAGAAAAGCTAAAGATGTCAATAAATATAGAAAAAATTATATGGGTAATACAACTAAGGCAGAAAGAGATGCAATACGGAATATGCAACAAAACAATGAAATCATCATCCGCCCCGCAGACAAGGGGGGCGGCATTGTGATACTAAACAATGATGACTATGAGAAAGAGGTCTTAAATATCTTGGGTGATCAAAAAACATATAAACACCTTAAAAAAGATCCAACAGAGGACTACAAAAAAGACTTAAAACAATTGATACAAAAAGGCAAAATGAAAGGCATCCTAAATAAAAATGAAAGTATATACATAGACATAAAAAATCCAAAAATAGCAATTTTCTATCAAAATCCGAAAATTCATAAAGATACACAGAGACCGCCAGGTAGACCGATTGTATCTGGGATAGAATGCCTGACCAGTACATTATCTAAATATATAGATCAATTCCTACAGCCGTGCGCACAAATGCTACCTTCCTTTTTAAAAGATACTAATCATGTATTGCAAATTTTACAAGATATAAAATGGAAAGAAGGATACATAATAGGTACGTTAGACGTAAAATCCTTGTATTCCATCATTGAAAACCAAAAAGGATGCGCAGCAGCCAAACATTTTTTATATCAGAAAAGTGAACTTGATAGTGTCCAAATAGAGTTCATAGGGGAATGCATTTTATTTATATTGGAAAAAAATTATTTTAAGTATAAGGAGGAATTTTATCTGCAGACATGGGGGGCCGCGATGGGGACGAGGTTCGCACCGGGGTTCGCAAATTTATACGTTGGGCGGTGGGAGGCGGATCATATCCACCCCAACGGCGAGCTCCGGGCGGGCCTCGTCCTCTGGCGGCGCTTCATTGATGATGTTATTTTTATTTGGGATAAAGGGGAATGTGCACTTAAACTATTTTTAGAAGACATTAATAAAAATGAATTTTATTTGGATTTTACTTTGACGCACAGTACCAATGAAATTAACTTTTTAGATCTCACTATCTATGTTACAGGGGATTGTATTAGCACAAAAACATATTCAAAACCCACAGACTCAAACAGCTATATTAATAGAGAGAGTTGTCATTTGCCTAGATGGCTGGATAATATCCCTAGAAGTCAGTTCCTTCGCCTAAGAAGAAATTGTACAGAAATTAATGAATACGAGAAAGAGGCAGAGATCCTAGGAAAAAAGTTTATAGCAAAAGGATATAATGTGGATATAGTGGAATGTCAGAAAAAAGAAATAAAAATGATAGAAAGAGAAAAATTAATAACAAAGAAAAATGAAGATAAAAAACAGAAAGAAATAGAAATGAAAGATAAAATACCACCCATTATAATCCCATATAACACACAATCCTATATCCTCAAAAAAATCGTAGGAAAATATTGGGACATACTAAAAGAAGACAAAATTGTAGGCAACCTCATACCAACAAGACCGGTCTTCATATATAAAAGGGCAACCAATATAGGTAGTAAGATTGCTTCGACCAGTAAAGGTGCAGGAATTGTGGGGAGAAAGGCAAATATAAAAACCAATCTTCCACAAGGATTTTTTCCCTGCAAAATATGTGCCCCATGTAAAAGTACAGCTAAAAACACAGTAAAAATGCAGCACATAAAAAACCTTGAGGGCACTTTTGAACAAAAAATAAGGAGCCACATCTCCTGCAATACAGAAGGGGTTATTTATGCCATCAAATGTCCCTGTAATAAGTTATATATTGGACGCACTAAGAGAAAATTGAAAAAACGCATTAGCGAACATATATACAATATAAAGAAAAAATCTATAGGACATCCCCTATCTAGGCATTTTACGGAGGAACATGGAGGACAATTAGAAGGTATGTCCTTTATGGGCATAGACAAAGTAGAATCAGATGCCCGAGGAGGAGACTACATTAAGAAACAATCGAAAAAAGAAACAGAATGGATATTTCACCTAGATACCATGTTGCCCAAAGGCCTTAACTCAGAAATTGAACTATTTGGTTTTGAATAAGTACAGAGACAAAGGGGTGGGAAGGATGGACAGCACGGACTATAAATAACAAGCAGTAATGCAGTGGAGGTAACATTCCCTGAGGAAGAGTGCCGTTGCACTTGAAACGCGTAGGATTGATCTCCACTGCCACCCGTAGCTTACCAGCGGTGACGTCACCAGCTCAGACGTGAGCTTTAATCTAAAACAGGTAACCGGTGTAGTTTGCTACCGGCCGGGGCGAACTATATCCTAGTGCCTTAATACAAAACCGACGCCACAGCCATCCTCCCCTGGATCCACGTCTCCTGCCCTGCATTTAACACAGAACAGACACGTGGACCATCACGGAACACTACAACGCGGTAGATACATCTGAGTGAAGGTAAGACCTGTACTCAGATATATTATCTATAGCAGTTTGCATAGTACGTGATAAAGAGGAGAGCGGTCTGTGTAACTTCTTCGGTATTAGTTTTACTATAGCGCGCGGTGTTGCACTATTATTTACAGGTATTTATCTGCGTTCTGTACAGCTGGTCTGCACATTACTTTATTGGCAAGTTACGGGACTGCCAATACACCGCTGCGAACTCCATGTGGTGTAGCGCTAGTTGACAGTATTGTATTTTCTGTAAAGTACTGATAAACATTAGACTTTCATATATTTTTGATTCATTACACACCAACTGAAGTAGTTCAAGCCTTTTATTGTTTTAATATTGATGATTTTGGCTCATGAAAACCCAAAATTCCTATCAAAAAAAATTAGCATATCATGAAAAGGTTCTCTAAACGAGCTATTAACCTAATCATCTGAATCAACTAATTAACTCTAAACACTTGCAAAAGATTCCTGAGGCTTTTAAAAACTCCTAGCCTGGTTCATTACTCAAAACCGCAATCATGGGTAAGACTGCCGACCTGACTGCTGTCCAGAAGGCCATCATTGACACCCTCAAGCAAGAGGGTAAGACACAGAAAGAAATTTTTTAACGAATAGGCTGTTCCCAGAGTGCTGTATCAAGGCACCTCAGTGGGAAGTCTGTGGGAAGGAAAAAGTGTGGCAGAAAACTCTGCACAACGAGAAGAGGTGACCGGACCCTGAGGAAGATTGTGGAGAAGGACCGATTCCAGACCTTGGGGGACCTGTGAAAGCAGTGGACTGAGTCTGGAGTAGAAACATCCAGAGCCACCGTGTACAGGCGTGTGCAGGAAATGGGCTACAGGTGCCGCATTCCCCAGGTCAAGCCACTTTTGAACCAGAAACAGCGGCAGAAGCGCCTGACCTGGGCTACAGAGAAGCAGCACTGGACTGTTGCATGTCATTCGGAAATCAAGGTGCCAGAGTCTGAAGGAAGACTGGGGAGAGGGAAATGCCAAAATGCTTGAAGTCCAGTGTCAAGTACCCACAGTCAGTGATGGTCTGGGGTGCCATGTCAGCTGCTGGTGTTGGTCCACTGTGTTTTATCAAGGGCAGGGTCAATGCAGCTAGCTATCAGGAGATTTTGGAGCACTTCATGCTTCCATCTGCTGAAAAGCTTTATGGAGATGAAGATTTCATTTTTCAGCACGACCTGGCACCTGCTCACAGTGCCAAAACCACTGGTAAATGGTTTACTGACCATGGTATTACTGTGCTTAATTGGCCTGCCAACTCTCCTGACCTGAACCCCATAGAGAATCTGTGGGATATTGGGAAGAGAAAGTTGAGAGACGCAAGACCCAACACTCTGGATGAGCTTAAGGCCGCTATCGAAGCATCCTGGGCCTCCATAACACATCAGCAGTGCCACAGGCTGATTGCCTCCATGCCACGCCGCATTGAAGCAGTCATTTCTGCAAAAGGATTCCCGACCAAGTATTGAGTGCATAACTGAACATAATTATTTGAAGGTTGACTTTTTTTGTATTAAAAACACTTTTCTTTTATTGGTTGGATGAAATATGCAAATTTTTTGAGATAGGAAATTTGGGTTTTCATGAGCTGTATGCCAAAATCATCAATATTAAAACAATAAAAGGCTTGAACTACTTCAGTTGGTGTGTAATGAATCTAAAATATATGAAAGTCTAATGTTTATCAGTACACTACAGAAAATAATGAACTTTATCACAATATGCAAATTTTTTGAGAAGGACCTGTATACCCCGAAGGTATGCCTTGAGCGAGTCCCAAACCATATGGATATTTGTTGAATTAACATTATCTCCTCCAGGAGAGGTTTAATACACATAGAGTTAATCCTTGATTGATCCAGAGGATTAGGAGGGAATTAAGAGGTGTTAGACCTTCACAGTTTCAAAGAGGGGACTTATGATCAAAACCGGGAGCGGACCATATCAGAATTCACCTATATTATATAGGAAACGCTCCCCATTATTGACATCACATATCCTCAACAGATCTTCACCCCTTATTCCTCCTTTCCCCTCCTCTCTCCCTTGATCTGCTTTCCACAAGAAATACAGGAATGACTTATAAGTGCACCCTACTGCAGATAGTATCCGGCAGGCTCCAGCTTTCGCTTTCTCAATCGACTCCGTCTGCACTTCTGTGGTGATAACACAATTGTAACAGGACTTCTATCCGCTGTAATAGATAAACACCGCAGACACCACCTTCTTCAATGAACGTGGCACAGCTAGCAAAAACGCCAACAGCGATCGGCAGCAGCGATAATACCGCCCAGCCGTCTCAGCCTCTGCAGACACCAGACACCAGACGCCGAGGCTCAGGCAGTGCTCACAGACCCCATCAACACAGCGCGGTGCTGCCACTCCACCGCTCCTCCGATCTTAAAATCTCACCACCCTTGGTATCGGCGTCCTCAGCTGGCCACAATCGTCAGCAGCAAGCGCGGAGTCCTCCGTAGATCGCCGTACACCAGACGCCAGCCATCAGAAACACACGAGCGGGCTAGAGAGGCGGAGGGGGGGAGGCGGAGCCTAGCGTCCTACATCAGACGCTCACATATTAGCTTTTAAAAGATGTCGTACATTTAGGGACATCTTGGTGCGTAGCCGCTACAGCGAGCGTAAACCGAGCGATTGGTTGTCACTCAGTAAGCCGGTTGGCAACTATCGCTGCGGTGACTGCTCCCTGTGCGGTTATATGCTTCAAGGTCTCCATCTCTTCTTGTGTACATCAATTTATTAATTGCAGAGCAACATTTGTAGTCTATGTATTGATCTGCATATGTGGGTCCTTCTATGTAGGAAAGACCAAAAGATCCTTAATGGAGCGGGTACGGGAACACCGTAATTCTATTAGAACAGGCAAGGGACGCACTCGCCTCATTGAGAATGTACAGCATGTACTATTACTTTTACTTACACTAGTGCTCCAGAGTCTCTGTCTGTCTCTCTCTCAAACTACTTCTTTTTCTTTCTTCTCTCTCTTCTAATCTTCTGAGATCTCCAGGCTCTGTGCTCTGTCAGCCGCCGCCCAGGAGTAGGAGGCACGCGCAGGCAGGAAGCTGGCCGGGGTCCAGACATACGACAGGCGGAGGCGGAGCCTGAAGGCAGCGTGCATGCCATGTGATCATTAGCGTCATCCGTGCCTGGCTGCCCTGTGTGTGTCTGTGAGTTACTTGTGCCGCCCCCCTGCGCTGCCCGGCCCCGCCCTGCAGCCTCCATCACCTCTCTGTGTGCCGCACTGCCCGCGCCACTATTGCAGGCAGGGGCACGCCCGTGCCGTTCTCTGGCAGGTTAGAAGGACAGACACTCTGGGGGGGGTTTGAACCCCCCTATCCCCCCCTTATCTACGCCCCTGCTGATGGGTATATAGATACTATTCCCTCTATATGTGCCAGCCTCCTGTCACTTTTGTAACTTTTCTGTATCTATGTCCTTGCTGCTTTTAAATTACAAACAAATGTATCTATGTATTTGTGTTTCGTGTGTGCGCCGCTGCTACAGCGTCTTAGGTTGCCAAGTGATGGGTCGGTTGAACCCTCCCCTAGATGACGCTATAAGTCAGCGCGCACACGATTCTCAGCGTGGATTAAACAGCCGGAAGAAGGGGTACACTCCGCAAAACGGCCGTCGCTGTATATCGAGGCTCCATGTGAGTCTGCCCCCTGTATGTACTCTGCAATAAAGATGTGAAGACTGACGGTGAGTGCGGCTGATCTTTTTATCTTGCATCTTGTCACTTATCTGTTTAAGCCCTGCACCCTGCTGTCCTGGATAGTCGGAAGAGGCCAGATCTGGGCTCCTTGTTTATACAGGTGGGAAGACGGTGCTCTCAGCATCTCTTGTTATATATATGAGTTCTGCTCAACAAATTTGGAGCATTCTACTGCAATGAAGTACTAATAAATATTACCCCATCTCATCTTGCGACATAATAGCACATCAAAGCAGGAAGATACCATCCTTGTTGCACCTCTAATGAAATCTTCACCAGCTGGCGTAAAGGTCATTCATCAATTGCGCCAGAAAATTAGTCTAAAAGATCAATCTGGCTGGGCTGGTGACCCTAACCATGCCTCACCATCACCATGACACCAATTGAACTAAATTAGTTGTAATTGTATTTAAAAGGTTGCATTAAAAATTACTTTTTAGGCTAGTTTCTGGAGTAAGATCTATTGTAAATGATCCCCAAAGTGTTTGGAAAAAATACAAAATACATTTATGCAAAAAATAAAGTAAAAAATATATAGTTGCATGTTCCCTTAATATGGCACCATTGAATATTATAACTTGTCCCGCTAGAAATAAGCCCAATGTCCCAAATGTACAATGCAAAAAACAAGGTTAGACCAGCACCTCCAAACAATACGAAATAAAGTACAGGTAAATACCACTAAGGTTGCAATGCAAAAGCAATCAAACACTATATACAGCAGCACACTGCTCCGTGTACAAGGACACATGCAAACACTGGAAACGTGGATACAATTGTATTGCATTAGTGCTATTACAGAGAGACAATAGCAAGTTTTTTAATACTAAGCCATGTCTTTAACTCTACCCTAGGTCTATCTATACATCCCCAATCCTTTTATGCTGACATTCATTTTGCCCCCTCACAGTAGTTTTGCTCACATGTGCCCCCTTCACAGTAGTTATGCTCCCCTTTTAGTAGTGCCTCTTTCATAATAGTTCAGCCCCCATTTCAATAGTGCTCCTTTCACAGTAGTTATGCCCATCTTACAGTAGTGCTACTTTCACAGTATGTATGCCCACATTGTGCCCCTTTCACATCAGTTATGCCCCTATACAGTAGTGTCCATCTCACAGTACTTATGCCCCTATACAGTAGTGTCCATCTCACAGTACTTATGCCACATTGTGCCCATTTCACAGTAATTATGCCCACTTACAGTAGTGCTGCTTTTACAGAAGTTATGTTCACATTGTTCTCCCGTCACAGTAGTTATGCCCACATTGTGCCTCCTTCACAATAGTTATGCTGCCTTTCCAGTAGTGCCCCTTTCACAGTAGTTATGCCCCTCTTTCAGTAGTGCCCCTTTCATAGTAGTTATGTTCCCATTACAGTAATGCCTGTTTCACAGTAGTTATGTCCCCCGTACTGTTAATATTAATAATAATAAGAACAGTAAATACTTACCTAGGCCGTTCCCCTAATTATCAAAGCACATCCTGTAATTCTCAAAAGGCACACACATTGTGCTTGCTGAGTGTAGGAGGAGTGTACATTGTCAGGCCTGCATGCTCTACCCACACAGTCCAGCAAACGCGATGTTTGACCGCATCGTGCCAGCTGGGGAGTGTCAACAGTTGAGTTGAATGGTGAAACATGGAGCGGACGGTTTCCTGTTCCACCATTGCAATTAACTATCTCTGCGTCCTAAAGATGCAGAGACAGTTGAAAGCAGAATATAAAACGCAATATGAAACTGTGCTGCTCTTAAATTCCAAGAAGAATCTTGGTCACAATTGGGCCAGGTGCAGAAACTCAATATAGTCAATCATTGATGCAGTGGACAGATTTTACTCTCCTTTCAATTTGAACCTCCTATTTACAGCCAGAAAGAAGGAGCAGCAATAGTGAGGCACCACAGTTTAAACCCTTCTTCCGGTCCCAGAAGAAAAAGCAAGTCGGCAGGCCCAAGCAGTACTGTTCCTGTACTGCTAGTATGTATTCATGTGATCAAAGAGTCGTGGGTGTTACTCTGTGGAAGTAGCTTTGATTGAGCTATATGCGGGCTAGTAATGAACTTGAGATCTGTGAACGGAATGGTAATAGTAACCTCTTATTGGTCAGTCTGGATCACGTGATCGGGTAAGAAGTGAATGAAATGCTAGGAGTCATCCTTGATAGGTTGGTATATAGCACGCGATCGGCACAATTATGAATGGTGTATTAGTAGTAAGTTGTCATTAGGGAAGCCATCCTGAGTGATTGAGAGGGGAGGGTTTTGATCCTTGGTCCAAGCTAATGAGATATAAGGAAAACATGGATGGGATCAATATTTTGGTATATACTAGCAAATTGAATATGGTATTGATTAATTTTTGAACTGGCGATTTTGAACTGGAATTTTGGTTTTAACTGCGGTGCTTGACTATTGGTGCTCCTTCTTTCTGGCCATATATAGGACATTCAAATTGAAAGGAGAGTGAAATCTGTCCACTGCATCAATAATTGACTTTATTGAGTTTCTGCACCTGGCCCAATTGTAACCAAGATTCTTCTTGGAATTGAAGACCAGAGTGGTTCCTACATGGTGTGAACTGGACCTACCTCACCCAGAGACCTGCAGTGCTCATAGTAGGAACTACAATTGGGAACTTTATTTTATTCTGCTTGTTGAAAGCAGGATATGCCTCAGCTAGCCATGGGACAGCCACTGAAATCCGGGACTGTCCCACAGGATCCAGCACAGTGTGGAGGTATGGTAACACTCATATGTGCCATCATAGTCACCAAATAGATGACAGCCACAGATACACCATTACAGTGAAAGCCATAGCACTCATATACAGTAAGACTACAATTTTTCCTTGACAGTGCCAGACGCTGTTCCCCCAAAGAAGCAACATTAAATAAGCAGTTGCTCACTTGATAGAGATCGCCAAGAAGTTGGCAATTTGGCGTATACATTCTGATCAAAACGTACAGTGTACTAAGAACCTCAGGTTCATGTTTACTCATTTTGCTTAGCAGCGATAGATCAATGTACAATGTGGATTTGCAGTCCATGCCTCTTTTTCTACAGATGTTGTAATATTAAATAGGCACCACACTTTAATCATACTTTGCATAAATCAATTATACAGGCTATTAAAAACAGGTAATATATCAGAGAAAAATGCCTCATTCTCTACTTATCAGGTTCATTTTCTCCTCCTCTCCCTTCTAAATAGTTACTGAGTCTGAATTATTTGCAAAATTCATCTTGCTCTCCCAAGACCATCAGTTCATGAGAGGTTGGATTACATGCTGCCCATAGAAGTCTATGGAGAAGGAAGGAGGGGGGAGGAGTGCAGTGAGACACACAGACATACTGTGTATACAAGAGCTGAGTGAAAGAGAAGCAGAGATACAGTTAATAGTGGGTTTTCTATCTCACTCCAAGTACTTTATTCACATCAGTTATGCTCAGTTCTTCTCTGCAGTGTTATTCCTCATGTAGACATGTGAAAGCGCATCATGAAAAGTTAGCTGCAAGTATAGGTAACCTTTACCATGTCCCTGTAAATGTGTAGCACAATGCAAAACTTTACTATACAATACATATCTATGTACATATCTTCATGCCACAAGAGAGTGCACAAACATTCCAAACATATTTACACATTTCCCTACTCAATAGGGAAGCAAACTTGTGGCTCATGACTTGAGGCTTAATACTTAGTTACACTACAAAGAGGCTCAGATTTATTTTTTATTTGCAGTCTCTTAAAGGGGTTGTCTGAGTTATATTAAAAAAGTACTGCAAATCCGATGATCAGCAATATATACATAAGCTAAGCAAGTTTTAGGCCTTTGACATGCAGTTGCTGAGCTGTGAGGTGTAACAGCAATCTCTGAGGTTTTCTGCATGAATATTTGTGGGTGTCAACAAAGACTGCCTTTCTCCTCCCCCTGCTCTGCAAAGGAGTGAATAAAATTGCAGCCCTATCTTCAGTCGGACTGCTGGAATACTCATGTTGTATGTGTTGTACTACAAGTACCAGCTGTACAGTACAATTACACTGCTGATACATACAGGATGTTTCCGCTACCTGTTCATATGCAATGCTCTGCAGACACTTCTTCACAGCCAGCAGAAGAGTACAGAGGAGAGAACTCTTCCAGTCCTTGTCAGCTCTGTGTTTGAAGGGGTGAGGAAGGAGAGAGAATCCTGTGGAAACAATTTGTCTCTTCAGTGTGTGGAGAAGAGAAAACCCTGCAGCTGCTCAGTACCTGAAGCAGAGCCTCCAGCACTGATTCTGTGCTGATGATGGTAGAAGGGGTTAAACTTTGCTGAAGAATCCAGAGGGAGGGGAGACACAGGCAGATGCTCAGCCAGCAGATCGGGTGGGCATAGCTTGTCACACCTACCAGTACAGCCTTCACAATGACATTTAGTGCACAGAGGCTTCTGCTCCCTCAAGCTTTTGCACGGAACGTCATCAGAGCAGGGAGAGAAGCTGACATCACAGGTCATGTGACGCTTAGCTAACTAAGAGAATAAGGCCACTGTAGATGAAGTAAGTGAATTGAAAACCCCTTACATTTGCTTAGTTAGAAGCATACAAAGAACAAAAAAATTATGTGAACAACCCCTTTAAAGGCATAGTGTGAAAAATGGTTCTCCTAGGAAGTACAGTCCTTTAGGTATATAAAGTCCATGTTTACAAACGGGGACCTCCCTGAACCAGGAGTGATATTTGTTCTCTAGTGCTCAAGTAATTTAGCTTGGGGTTTGCTCTCTGTATGAAGTTTTTTCACTTGTCTCTCAGTAGGACCAAATCTAAAATGTAACCTTTAATAAATATGTTTAAAATTGCTATAGCTATATCTATACACATCACATTGAAAACAGGGACGCTATCTACTATATTATCCCTTACTAGCCTTGCCTAAAGTGGGACTACAGCCCTGAAACGAAGGATCATACACTGGAACCTATTTTACTATACCCTAGTTAGTCCCTAGAACATGAGGCCCTCAAATGTATGTGTAGAGGCAGTGAGGGTTTGAGCACGTGTATGATCAAAGTGTTCCAAAACACAGAATTATCTCACGATAAGTAGATAAGATAAAAATACTATCACTATAACACCAAGTGAAAATTGTGCAATAGCAAAGTCACCATTCTCATGATATCTATAATATCTCAGATGTTTATCACTAGAGATGAGCGAATCAAATCAGACGAAGTGACATTTGATCCCAATTTCAGGAAAAATTTGATTCGCAACGAATGCAAATTTCCTCGCGCTACGTGGTAACAAATCGCAATTTTTTCTAAAATTGCGGTTACAATATCGACTACACGTGTGAGGACATGGGGCAAGAAACTCTGGGAAGGTGGGTTGACCCATAATGCCATGCATGCAGCCAATCAGCAGCCAGCCAGCCCTGTGATGTCATAGCCCTATAAATACGGCGGCCATCTTAGAGTCAGACATTTTCAAGTTTTCTGACTGCAGGGCAGACGTGAGAAGGCACTAGGGACAGCAATAGGAAAAACATCTTTGTGAAAAATAAAAAAAATGATTTATAAGTGCAGGGAAATGATAGGGAGGAATTATTTCACAGCATCTTAGTGCAGGGAGAGACATCTGAAGTTGCTAGAGATAGTGCTAGAAAAAGCTCATTGTGAAAAAAAAAAGCGATTTACAAGTGTAGGGAAACATTATTTGGGGATCCAAATAGCCATTATACAGCTCTGGCATTCCAGCAATTTGTTTATTGTTGGGGTGCAAGTGCTATGTTGAAAAGCCTTTAGTGGCTTATATCTGTGGAAAAAGAAAAATATATAAGCATTTCACTTCTGCAGTTATTTGTGTTGAAAGAGTTTAGTGGCCTATTTCAGTACAAAAAGGAAAAAAATATACGCACTTCACTGTTGCTGTAACGCTCTTCCTTCGCAGCGCCGCCATCATACCGCGCATAGAGCGGAGTGAGGTCATGGTTGGTGTCTTCGTCTCCATGGTGACCAGGGGGCAGGGTCCTCCGTCCCCTAGACAATGAGCAGAAGGGAATCTGAGCGCCGATAATAATGAATCGGCGCTCAGCTGTATTATGCACAATACGAGTCACGTGATGCTGGCCACGTCATGTGACTCCCCTGTAGGGGTTATTTAAACAGGCAGCCTGCTGGCCACAGGTTGCCTGTTATTGGTCTTACTAACCTCACTAGCATATTGTTATATTTTGTACTCTATGTATTTTGACCTATGCTCTGTTTCTGACCTTGTGACCTCCTTGAATTTTACGTGACCTCTTTGCTTCTGACTTTGGATTGTATTGACCTTGTTGTGTTTTTCCCTGTGTACCTGCTGACCTCCTGGCATTGACTTTTGCTTCCCTGACTCTGTTCACGTTTTTTCCTCTTATCACCATTAGACCACTGCACGTACAGTGGGATGCGAAAGTTTGGGCAACCTTGTTAATCGTCATGATTTTCTTGTATAAATCGTTGGTTGTTACGATAAAAAATGTCAGTTAAATATATCATATAGGAGACACACACAGTGATATTTGAGAAGTGAAATGAAGTTTATTGGATTTACAAAAAGTGTGCTATAATTGTTTAAACAAAATTAGGCAGGTGCAGAAATTTGGGCACTGTTGTCATTTTATTGATTCCAAAACCTTTAGGACTAATTATTGGAACTCAAATTGGCTTGGTAAGCTCAGTGACCCCTGACCTACATACACAGGTGAATCCAATTATGAGAAAGAGTATTTAAGGTGGTCAATTGTAACTTTCCCTCCTCTTTTAATTTTCTCTGAAGAGTAGCAACATGGGGGTCTCAAAACAACTCTCAAATGGCCTGAAGACAAAGATGGTTCACCATCATGGTTTAGGGGAAGTATACAGAAAGCTGTCTCAGAGATTTCAGCTGTCTGTTTCCACAGTTAGGAACATATTGAGGAAATGGAAGACCACAGGCTCAGTTCAAGTTAAGGCTCGAAGTGGCAGACCAAGAAAAATCTCAGATAGACAGAAGCGACGAATGGTGAGAACAGTCAGAGTCAACCCACAGACCAGCACCAAAGACCTACAACATCATCTTGCTGCAGATGGAGTCACTGTGCATCGTTCAACCATTTGGCGCACTTTACACAAGGAGATGCTGTATGCGAGAGTGATGCAGAGGAAGCCTTTTCTCCGCCCACAGCACAAAAAGTGCCGCTTGAGGTGGGCTAAAGCACATTTGGACAAGCCAGCTTCATTTTGGAATAAGGTGCTGTGGACTGATGAAACTAAAATTGAGTTATTTGGCCATAACAAGGGGTGTTCTGCATGGAGGAAAAGAACACAGCATTCCAAGAAAAACACCTGCTACCTAAGGTAAAATATGGTGGTGGTTCCATCATGCTGTGGGGCTGTGTGGCCAGTGCAGGGACTGGGAATATTGTCAAAGTTGAGGGACGCATGGATTACACTCAGTATCAGCAGATTTTGGAGACCAATGTCCAGGAATCAGTGACAAAGCTGAAGCTGCGCCGGGGCTGGATCTTTCAACAAGACAACAACCCTAAACACTGCTCAAAATCCACTAAGGCATTTATGCAGAGGAACAAGTACAACGTTCTGGAATGGTCATCTCAGTCCCCAGACCTGAATATAATTGAAAATCTGTGGTGTGACTTAAAGAGAGCTGTCCATGCTCGGAAGCCATCAAACCTGAATGAACTAAAGATGTTTTGTAAAGAGGAATGGTCCAAAATACCTTCAACCAGAATCCAGACTCTCATTGGAACCTACAGGAAGCGTTTAGAGGCTGTATTTTCTGCAAAATGAGGAACTACTAAATATTGATTTCATTTCTTTTTTGGGGTGCCCAAATTTATGCACCTGCCTAATTTTGTTTAAACAGTTATAGCACACTTTCTGTAAATCCAATAAAATTAATTTCACTTCTCAAATATCACTGTGTGTGTCTCCTATATGATATATTTAACTGACATTTTTTATCGTAACAACCAACGATTTATACAGGAAAATCATGACAATTAACAAGGTTGCCCTAACTTTCGCATCCCACTGTATATAAGCTAGGGACTGCCACCAAGTTGTACGCCTTCAGTTAGGAAGCAGGGCCGGCCTTAGGCCTTTAGGCGCCCTGTGCGAGAAAGCTTTACAGCGCCCCTCAGTGACCACGCCCCTCAGTGACCACGCCCCTTCAGTGGTCACACCCATTTCTCCAATATCGGCTCCATTTAAAACCTTCCATTCCGTTAAGTCCCCAAAAAAGTGCAGCACCTTACCAATTCTGCTGACAATGGAGATAGGGTAGTGGTAGAAGGGGACAGGTAAAGGTAGATTTGGTGAGATGTTAGGTAGAGGAGAAGAAAACAGGTCTGTGCAGTGTCAGACAATACGTGAGGGGTAGTTTTACATCATGGCCGTTCTAACTCCTGCTAGACCCACTGGTCACTACAGTATGTGTCACCATGGGCAGCCTATGATGGAGGGAGTGACCGATCGCTCATCATTATACCATTGTATGGAAGGTCTGAGGCATTGGCCAGGGCAGTATCTATGTCAATGGCTTCTGCGGGTTATAGCAGATACCTGCAGCTCCTGAATCCGCCTCTGGATAGCTTCCAGGCTGCTGCTTCGAAAATCAAGGAAACCAAGAGAGGTGAGGGCCTGAGCAGATGGACGGGCCGAGAGAGAGAGAGAGACAGGAGGAATAGAAAGTGAGAGGGAAAATAACCATAGGGAGCAGTGGTGAGCATGCACGACCTGTGACAGTAAGGACCTCTATGTATCTGCTAGGGCTGCAGCTAGATTATTTGAATAATGGCCTAGGAAGATCTGTTATGGAGAGGGGGATCTGTGGGTGGCGCAGTTATGGAGAGGGGGATCTGTGGATGGCACTGTTATGGAGAGGGGGATCTGTGGGTGGCGCTGTTATGGAGAGGGGGATCTGTGGATGGCGCTGTTATGGAGAGGGGGATCTGTGGGTGGCGCTGTTATGGAGAGGGGGATCTGTGGGTGGCGCTGTTATGGAGAGGGGGATCTGTGGTGGCGCTGTTATGGAGAGGGGGATCTGTGGGTGGCGCTGTTATGGAGAGGGGGATCTGTGGGTGGCGCTGTTATGGAGAGGGGGATCTGTGGGTGGCGCTGTTATGGAGAGGGGGATCTGTGGTGGCGCTGTTATGGAGAGGGGGATTTGTGGGTGGCGCTGCTATGAAGAGGGGGATTTGTGGGTGGCGCTGCTATGGAGAGGGGGATCTGTGGGTGGCGCTGCTATGGAGAGGGGGATCTGTGGGTGGCGCTGCTATGGAGAGGGGGATCTGTCTATGGCACTGTTATGGAGAGGGGGATATGTGCACTGTTATGGAGAGGGGGATCTGTCTATGGCACTGTTATGGAGAGGGGGATATGTGCACTGTTATGGAGAGGGGGATATGTGCACTGTTATGGAGAGGGGGATCTGTGCACTGTTATGGGCATAACAGTGCACAGATTCCTTTCCCCATAACAGTGCACATATTCCTTTCCCCATAACAGTGCACATATCCCCCCTCCCCATAGCAGTGCCACAGACAGATGCTCCCCCCTCCCCATAGCAGTGCCATAGACAGATCCTCCCCCCTCCCCATACAGGGCCGATCCTACACGGGGTGCAGTGGGTGCCCCGCACCCCAGCGCTGTCACCCGAAAGGCGCCGAGCGAGCCGCCGGGCCTTTTTTTTTTTGACTTTTTTTGACTTTTTTTTTTTTTTTTTTTTTAACCACCTCCGGACCGCCCGGTGGGCCGGGCCGCCTCAGCCTCAGGGTTCGAGTGGGGCCGGGGGTGTGCCGTGACAGTGACGAGTCCGTGACTGCCGGCCGGGTATGGCCTATCAATTCACACCCCTGTCACTGTCTGTGACTGCTCCGCTCCGCCTCCTGCCAGCCCACTGTGACACAAAGAACAGACACAGACACACACATATACTGACGTGACTCACGTGTGAGAGTGACTGAGACCGCCTCCTGTAGACCGCCTCCTGTAGACCGCCTCCTGTAGACCGCCTCCTGTAGTCCGCCTCCTGTAGTCCGCCTCCTATGCTCTGCCTCCGTGCTCTGCCTGACTGCCTCCCATCTTCCGGCGGCCGGCAGCGTAACGTCGTTCACTGCGACGTAACGTAGTGAGTGACGTCACGTCACGTTACAGTTACGCTGCCGCCGGCCGCCAATTTTGAATATTGAAGAGCGGGACTGGAGCACTGCCAGTGCCACGCCAGTCACGCCACCAGCTTCTGCCTGCCAGTGCCCGCCCCTGCGCCCTAGTAGTGCCAACTGGCTTGTACTAAGTTGTGCTGTGAGAATACATTTGGAGTCCTCCTGACTGAGTCCTGACTCCTGACTGTCCCAGGCAGTAAGTTAGAGTGAATACTGAATAGTGATGATTAGTGATAGATTATATTAGATAAGATAGTAACTTATGTAAGGCCTCTTTCACACTTGCGTTGTCCGGATCCGGCGTGTACTCCATGTGCCGGAATTACACGCCGGATCCGGAAAAACGCAAGTGTACTGAAAGCATTTGAAGACGGATCCGTCTTCAAAATGCTTTCAGTGTTACTATGGCACCCAGGACGCTATTAAAGTCCTGGTTGCCATAGTAGTAGTGGGGAGCGGGGGAGCGGCATACTTACCATCCGTGCGGCTCCCGGGGCGCTCCAGAATGACGTCAGAGCGCCCCAGGCGCACGGATGACGTGTACATGCGATCACGTGATCCATGCGCTTGGGGCGCCCTGACGTCACTCTGGAGCGCCCCGGGAGCCGCACGGATGGTAAGTATGCTGCTCCCCGCTCCCCACTACACTTTACCATGGCTGCCAGGACTTTAGCGTCCCGGCAGCCATGGTAACCATTGAGAAAAAGCTAAACGTCGCATCCGGCAATGCGCCGAAACGACGTTTAGCTTAAGGCCGGATCCGGATCAATGCCTTTCAATGGGCATTCATTCCGGATCCGGCCTTGCGGCAAGTGTTCCGGATTTTTTGCCGGAGCAAAAAGCGCAGCATGCTGCGCTATTTGCTGCGGCCAAAAAACGTTCCGTTCCGGAACGGAAGACATCCTGATGCATCCTGAAGGACGGACTGTCCATTCAGAATGCATTAGGAAAATCCTGATCAGTATTCTTCCGGCATAGAGCCCCGACGACGGAACTCTATGCCGGAAGACTATAACGCAGGTGTGAAAGAGCCCTAAGTGAGCTATTGAGCTTGTAAATAAACTTGTGCAAACTGCAAACTATATGAGTAGTTACTAACTACTCATATACTTTGCACAAGTTTATTTACAAGCTCAATAGCTCACTTACATAAAGGAACGGACGTCTTACAATAGGGTGGGACACTGTTATGGGGGAGGGGGGGGAGGAGAAGTGATATGTGGATGATGACACATTTATATAGCACAAGATGCTTGCGCTGCCTGCCATATATGTGTGTCATCCACAGATCCCCCCGGCCACCTATAACAGTGTCATCCACAGATGCCCCATAACAGTGTGTCACCCACAGATGTCCCCATAAGTTCCATAACAGTGTCATCCACAGATGCCCCCATAACCGTGTGTAATCCACTGATGCCCATAACAGTGTGTCATCCACAGATCCCCCATAACAGTGTGTCATCCACAGATGCCCCCTAACAGTGCGTCATACACAGATCCCCCATAACAGTGTGTCATCCACTGATGCCCATAACAGTGTGTCATCCACAGATCCCCCATAACAGTGCGTCATCCACAGATGCCCCCTAACAGTGCGTCATACACAGATCCCCCATAACAGTGCGTCATCCACTGATGCCCATAACAGTGTGTCATCCACAGATCCCCCATAACAGTGCGTCATACTGTCATCCACAGATCCCCCATAACAGTGCGTCATACTGTCATCCACAGATCCCCCATAACAGTGCGTCATACTGTCATCCACAGATTCCCCATAACAGTGCGTCATCCACAGATCCCCTATAACAGTGTGTCATCCACAGATCCCCCATAACAGTGTGTCATACTGTCATCCACAGATCCCCCATAACAGTGTGTCATACTGTCATCCACAGATCCCCCATAACAGTGTGTCATCCACAGATCACCCATAACAGTGCGTCATACTGTCATCCACAGATCCCCCATAACAGTGTGTCATACTGTCATCCACAGATCCCCCATAACAGTGTGTCATCCACAGATCCCCCATAACAGTGCGTCATACTGTCATCCACAGATCCCCCATAACAGTGCGTCATACTGTCATCCACAGATCCCCCATAACAGTGTGTCATCCACAGATCACCCATAACAGTGCGTCATACTGTCATCCACAGATCCCCCATAACAGTGTGTCATACTGTCATCCACAGATCCCCCATAACAGTGTGTCATCCACAGATCCCCCATAACAGTGCGTCATACTGTCATCCACAGATCCCCCATAACAGTGCGTCATACTGTCATCCACAGATCCCCCATAACAGTGCGCCTGCGCACTGAGGAGAGACAGAAAGGAGGGCACATAATCAGTGGAAGCAAGCAGAGGACGGTACAGCAGACGACTGAATCGCTTCTTTTGTAAGTAAATTGTTTTATTATAAATGTAGTTTAATGTTTTTGTCTTTTATTATATTCTGGCTTTTGCTTGGTTATGTATGATGCTTTTTGATAATAAGTAAATGTAGTGGTGCTATAATGTGGCCCCCAGGCCTCTCTGATGTCCTGCAGGCTGGGCTGTGGCAGCATACGGTTGGTCAGGCAGCAGAGAGGCTCTGGGGCTGTCATTGTGCTCTGGTACTTTTCCCTTCACAGCCACTGCTCTCTCTCTCTCGTACAGTGCAGACTCCGCAAGAGGCTTTCCGTTTGCTCTCCGTCCTCTTAAAAGTCTATGGGAATCAAAACTGATCCATCTGGTTCCTGTTATGCAAGACTGAAAACAAAGTCCGTCTTGCATAAGGGGACCCAGACTGATCCGTTATGCTTTCTCATAAACTTCTATTAGGACAGAGCAAAACAAAATGCCTCTTAGGGTCCATTCACACGTCCGTTGTTTCTTTCCTGATCTGTTACGTTTTTTGCGGAACAATTTCAATGGGTCCTGAAAAAAATCGGACAGCTCAATTTCAGATTTTTTTTCAGGACCCATTGAAAATGAATGGGTACAGAACTGGTCCAGATCTGTTCCGCAAAAAACGGAACAGATCAGGAAAGAAACAACGGACGTGTGAATGGACCCTTAAAGGTTTCCGTTTTGCATTCCATCTGGCCATTCCGTTATATTCCGTTTGAAACGGAACCTATAACGGAATGGCATAACGCAGATGTAAACACACCCTGTACGGAATAGGTGGTATTTGCCAGAGTTGCTGGAGAACTGTGAGTGCAATTTCGGGGGCACTGACCTGTACAGGGTGTGGAGGATTGGGAGGTTGAGATCCACTGAGGATATTATAAGACTTTTCTGTAGCTTCCTATATTGTTGCAAAGCTTGTGTGTTGGCTGAAGCCTTCCTATCTTACTGGTGGCTGGCCCTGCCCCTCAATTGTGCTTCCGGGTTTGGCTCCGCCCCTAGACTGCAAGGGGGTGGGGGCTGAAGTTGTTGCCATAGAAACATTGTAAAGGGGAGGAGTTAGTAAGATAACCACGCCCATGTGGGGGCGCCAGAAATATTTCTGCACCCAGGCGCCTGTGACCCTAGGATCGGCCCTGGTGCCATAGACAGATTTCCCCCTCCCCATAACAGCCCCGGCCCTGCTGCTCACAGCAGACTAATCACTTGCTGCATCTTTATTTTACCTTACAATCGTGACGCTCCAGTAACAACTACAGGCAGAGAGGAGGGCGGCGTAACGTCACTTACGCACGTGACGCACCTGCTCTGCCCACTTTATGAATGAAGGAGGCGGAGCAGGTGCGTCACGTGAGTAAGTGACGTTACGCCGCCCTCCTCTCTGCCTGTAGTTGTTACTGGAGCGTCACAATTGTAAGGTAAAATAAAGATGCAGCGACTTAAAGTAAACCGCCCGCCTGGCGCCCGCCCGCATAGCAACGAGTTGGCGATTATTCGATAACTGGATTCGTCGACAACGAATCCAGTTATCGATTATTATCGATTACATCGATTAATCGTTGCAGCCCTAGTATCTGCAGCACCGCATGCACGGCTCATCCTCTCACCTGAGGGGGTAGGATACCATCTTGCTTCCTCCAGGAGATTGTTGGAGTGGGGCTGCCTAGCGCTCTACAGTACAGCCGGGCAGTGTCCCCTTCTCTGACCTCTGTCCGCTCTGGGCTCACCTGGACGTCTGGCAAATTTCCACCTGCTAGCAAAGGAGTCAGGAGACGTCATTTAAATTCCCAATTCCCATAAAATATTAGGTAATAGCCCCCTCCCTCCCCTTTTCTTAGAGGCCTGGCAATCATAAAAGTTTTAAAACTAATACTATACATACATCTGCTGACCTGTGCTGTCTGTGGACTGTGGGAGTCTCACTCTCTGTTGTGGCTGCTGCTGCTGGCTGGCGCTCTCTCCGCCTCCTTCTTCTCTCTCTGCCTGTGCGGCAGCTGCGGCCTGCGTCACACTCCAGCAGCCAGTCTGGTCTGCTCTGCTCTGTCCAGGCAGCAGAGCGGAGCGCAGAGCAGCCGCGCGCCCCGCCCCCTCCTCACTCAGTCTCTAGTCCGGACCGTGACTGACTGAGCTCATTCATGTTCATGTGCTGTAGATGGCCGGCGGACCGCGGGGCGGCGGCGACAAAATATATTAATAGTAGTACAGTACTAGTAAGTAGTAGTACTGTACTGTAGTAGACAGACTTCACTTAGAGTTCGGCGGGCTGTGTCGGCCGCCCGGCGCCCCTATTGCTATGGCGCCCTGTGCGGCCGCACAGCCCGCACACCCCAAAGGCCGGCCCTGTTAGGAAGGGTCGTGCAAGTAGGAAGGGATAGAGGTGCGGGTGGATTTCAGGGATGAACTCTTCCTTCCCTTTTGTGACAGTTGCATTTATTTGTGGTGAAAGACTTTAGTGGCCTATTTCAGTACAAAAAGGAAAAAAATATACGCATTTCACTGTTGCATTTATTTGAGGTGAAAGCGTTCAGTGTCCTATTTTAGTACAAAAATGAAAAAATATACGCACTTCACTGGTGCATTTATTTCTGCTAAAAGCGTTTACTGGCCTATTTCAGTACAGAAAGAAAAAAATATATGCACTTCACTGGTGCATTTATTTCTGCTAAAAGTGTTTAGTGGCCTATTTCAGTACAAAAAGAAAAATATATTCTCAGTTCACTTCTGCAGTTATATGTGTTGAAAGCATTTAGTGTCCTATTTCAGTACAAAAAGGAAAAAAAAATATGCTGTTCGCTGTTCACTGTTGCATTTATTTGTGGTGAAACACTTTAGAGGCCTATTTCAGTACAAAAAAGAAAAATATATATGCATTTCACTATGCAGTTATATGTGGTGAAAGCATTCATTTGATTTTTGATTTGATTTGATTCAACTTTATTGTAATTACACGTGTATAAACACAGGGTAACAAAATGCAGTTTGCATCTAATCAGAAGTGCAAAGAACAGCAAGTACAATAAAAACATGTTATATACAGATAAGGGTAGTGTAGAAGGTGGGAATAGTTATGTACAGATTATGTACAAATAATTTAAATATGCAGGTGTTTATATTGCTATACAGAGAACAAATATACAGATGTACTATGGACAAATATACAGATGTGCTGATGCATACATATATACAGATATGAAGATGTGCTGATGTATACTTATATACAGATGGACTGTTCTATATTGCTATACAATCGGGCAAATATACAGATGTACTATGAACAAGTATACAGATGTACTATAAACAAGTATCCTAACTATAGCAATTGTCCCAAACTATAGCAGTAACCAATGTGAATTTACAGTGAATGTTAAGAATGAATGACAGTCATGATCATGGTTATTGGGAGGATGGAGGGGAGGAGGAGTGTAGAGGGTTAAGTGAGTGTAGATGGGAAAGTTCAACAGGGGACTGAGTTCAGTAGGGTGACAGCTATGGGGAAGAAGCTGTTCCTAAACCTGCTGGTTTTAGTCTACAGAGTCCTGTAGTCTGAAGAGTCCCTAAGAATGATGTGTGCCCGTTGTAGACATCTCTTCTTGTGAACATCCTCAATGGCAGGAAGCAGAGTCCCTGTCATGCGTTGGGTGATTTTCATCACCCGCTGCAGTGCCTTGCGGTCAGTGCCTTGTGGTCAGCAACAGAGCAATTCCCATACCAGACTGTGACACAGTTGGTGAGGATGCTCACAGTGGTAGAAGTTACCCAGTATATGTCAGCAGACAGGTGGTTTTTCTTCAGTGTCCTCAAGAAAAGAGACGCTGATGTGCCTTCTTGACCAGGCTGGAGATGTTGGTTGACCAGGACAGATTCTCAGAGATGTGGGTCCCCAGGAACTTGAAGCTTGAAATCCGTTCAACAGCCGTGCCATTTACACTATGTGGATGGGCTCATGGGTGTTCTTCTTCTCCTTCCTGAAGTCCACAATGAGCTCTTTTGTCTTGCTGGTATTCAGGAGCAGGTTATTGTCAGCGAACAACACAGCTACAGATGCGTCCTCTCTTACCTGATCTCCAAACTGGAAGTGGTGTCAATTTTGTCCTGACAGCAAAACAACATCATATCGCGAGACTGTAACTAAACTCCAAAAAGCTGCAATACACATCACAAACACTGGGCGGTGAGTGCGCCACATTTAGCTTATTGCTTAAGTTGCAGAGAAGCTAGCCTCAAATATGAGATATTTAGCGGCAGACCTAGCTAGATTTGATGAGAGCTATTGAGAATATTCAATGTGCGAAAGTCAAACACATGAGAATAAAGGAACACAAAATCCAGAATCTAAATATCATGTGTGATACTGCCTGCTAAGCTGTGTATCTAATCCTATCAAATGTGATACTGTCTGCAGACGTAACAGTCACATACACACACACACAGGGGGGAGGATAGTTACCACCGCGCTCCACCCTCACCCCTGGCCCTTCCTACTTGCCTCACGAGTCCTGATGACAGTGGACAACTGGATGGCAGTCCCTAACTTAGGATACGTGCGGGAAGGACAGACAAGACAAATGACGGATAGTGAACGGACTGTGTCAAAACCAAGAGGACAACGCAGTACAAAGGGATAAGCAAAGAATGGTCAGGAGAAGCCGGGGTCATAAATACCAGGAGAGTAGAGAAGTACCAAAGGTGTCCGCAAAGAATAGTCAGGCGGAAGCCAAGGTCAAAATACCAGGAGGGATGCGCAGTACACGAGGAGCAGGCAAAGGATCGTCAGGGAACAGCCAGCAGGCTGCCTGTATTTATAGTGGGGAGTGAGGGTCATGTGACGTGGCCAGCGTCACATGACCGACAGACCGACCAGTCGAGCACCAAGTGATCGGCTCGGCGCTCAAGGCAGACCTAGGAGCAGGGAGCCTCCTAGCTAGCAAAGCATAGAACACGGACAGATCTAAATTTCCCTCGGGAGCAAGGAAAAAGAGAAAGAAGAGCGCACAATAGGGTAGTATGTACAAACACCGGATAGGGATGTCAGAGTGAGAAATATCCAAACTCACCTTATAGGGTTGTGCTCCGGCAGGCACAACGCTACTGTAGACTTAATAGGAACAAGACCTTTTTAAACCAGGATTGCAGCCGCAGATTTTAGGATCTCTTGGCTGGGATGTCCAGTCCCCCCAAAAGAATTCGTAGGTAAAGGAAAGAAAAAGTTCTGCATCGGCGCAAATTCACCATTGAGGTCGGTCTTGATGGATAGATTATTATTTTTTTTTATAAGAAACAACGCATTTCGGGGATGAAAGACTCCCCTTCATCAGGTGAAATCTGATGAAGGGGAGTCCTAGCTAGCAAAGCCGCCCTGGGAACGAGGTCAAACACAGATCTTTGCTCCCGAAGCTAAGCAGCAGGTCTGCAGCTGATGGGAGACCAGGTGCGCCTTCGGCACCACGTTACAGCAGAGTCTTGTACCTCTGTAATTCTACCTTGTGTGATACAATCTGCTCTGCTGTGTATCTAATCCTAGCATGTCTGCAGAGTTGTGTATCTAAGCCTATTGTAAGGGAGTCTGCAGTTCCAGTTCCCTTGCAGGCAGATGCGGTGGAGCGTCCGCATGGACGCTGGAGGGGTGATCTCCCTGGCTGATCAGTGCTCACTGTTGTCTCTACAACCTGGGAGTATGCTTGTTCAGATTCACTAAGTTTGAGTGAATGCCTCTGGAAACCTTGTCTCTGCTCTACAGTTGCACCGTGTGTTGCCTCAGACAGTGGCGTAGCGTGGGTTGCCAGCACCCGGGGCAAGCCAAAAATTGCGCCCCCCCACCCCAGGCACGCCCCTTTTAACAGATACTGTAGTAGATCACTAGCAGTCCTATGTAACACCACAGATAACACAGTGATAACTCTGAGTACAGATAATGTAGTAGATGGGTGTAAGCCCCCAGAATTCAGAACACACACAGTGTGACCTGAAGTCTGGGGCCGGATGCGGCAGGGTGGGCCATATTCTCAAACTCCTCCCCCAACCCTACTGTGAAACAGATATGTGCATGGACATTATTATTACAGTATAATACCGCCCCATACCTGTTACATCCAGTGACGTCTCCTGAGATGTAGACTCTCCTCGACGTCTTCATTCAGAGATTAGACCGCCATGACACCTTCTTTTAGCCACTTCTCGTCTCTGCAGAGTTTCACAGAATTTTTTTTAGGTTCCTCACTTTACTCTCATCCTCTCCTTCCTGGTGTCTCAACAACTCATCCTGCTGCCCCCTAATACTGTGCTAGAGCCAGACAGATAGTCCCCCATTCCTCATAATATTATTTCCCCTGTGTATTATTATTAATATAATATCCCCCTCTTTATTATTAATATAATGGCCCCCTCTTTATTATTAATATAATGGCCCCCTCATTATTATTAATATGAGGGGGCTATTATATTAAAAATAAAGAGGGGCCATTATATTAATAATAAAGAGGGGGTCATACATTAATAATAAAGAGGGGGCCATTACATTAATAATAAAGAGGGGGCCATTACATTCATAATAAAGAGGGGCCATTATATTATTAACAAAGAGTGGCTATTATATTAATAATAAAGAGGGGGTCATTATATTATTAACAAAGAGGGGGCCAGTACATTAATAATAAAGAGGGGGCCATTATATTAATAATAAAGAGGGGGCCATTATATTAATAATAAAGAGGGGCCATTATATTATTAACAAAGAGGGGGTCATTACATTAATAATAAAGAGGGGGCCATTATATTAAACAATAAAGAGGGGGCCATTATATTATTAACAAAGAGGGGGTCATTACATTAATAATAAAGAGGGGGCCATTATATTAATAATAAAGAGGGGGCCATTATATTAATAATAAAGAGGGGCCATTATATTATTAACAAAGAGGGGGCCAGTACATTAATAATAAAGAGGGGGCCATTATATTAATAATAAAGAGGGGCCATTATATTATTAACAAAGAGGGGGTCATTACATTAATAATAAAGAGGGGGTCATTACATTAATAATAAAGAGGGGGCCATTATATTAATAATAAAGAGGGGGCCATTATATTAATAATAAAGAGGGGACCATTATATTAATAATAAAGAGGGGCCATTATACCATTATATTATTAACGAAGAGGGGGCCATTACATTAATAATAAAGAGGGGGCCATTATATTAATAATAAAGAGGGGGCCATTATATTAATAATAAAGAGGGGCCATTATATTATTAACAAAGAGGGGGCCAGTACATTAATAATAAAGAGGGGGCCATTATATTAATAATAAAGAGGGGACCATTATATTAATAATAAAGAGGGGCCATTATATTATTAACAAAGAGCGGGTCATTACATTAATAATAAAGAGGGGGTCATTACATTAATAATAAAGAGGGGGGCATTATATTAATAATAAAGAGGGGGCCATTATATTAATAATAAAGAGGGGACCATTATATTAATAATAAAGAGGGGCCATTATATTATTAACAAAGAGGGGGCCAGTACATTAATAATAAAGAGGGGGCCATTATATTAATAATAAAGAGGGGACCATTATATTAATAATAAAGAGGGGCCATTATATTATTAACAAAGAGCGGGTCATTACATTAATAATAAAGAGGGGGTCATTACATTAATAATAAAGAGGGGGGCATTATATTAATAATAAAGAGGGGGCCATTATATTAATAATAAAGAGGGGACCATTATATTAATAATAAAGAGGGGCCATTATACCATTATATTATTAACAAAGAGGGGGCCATTACATTAATAATAAAGAGGGGGTCATTACATTAATAATAAAGAGGGGGCATTACATTAATACTAATGTATTGGCCCCCTATTTATTATTAATATAATGTTCCCCTCTTTGTTATTAATATAATGGCCGCCTCTCCCCTCCTCTTACCTAATTACACAGGGTGGGACTCTGCACTCAGGGACAGTCACTGACTCAGACTGTCACTCACTCTGGGTCGCGTGAATCACTCTCTGCCTGGCCTGGAGTCTGGACTTCTGCATCTTCATTCATGCTCCGGCTACTGGCTCTGCATGGCCTTTCCCGTCTGGAAGGTGGGCGGGGCCTATCGGGAACTGCTGTGCATGCCCCGCCCCCTCTCCCTTCCTCACTCTGCTCTGCAGCCGGACGCTGTGTGAAGAAAAAAAAACACAGCGTCAGGCTCTATTTAACTTGTGCCAGCCCAGCGGACAGCCGCGCCCCCTGCAGTGTAGCGCCCGGGGCAATGGCCCCCCGCCGCCGCCCCCTCCCCCCCCCCACGCTACGCCCTTGGCCTCAGATCGGACCTTGGATACTTCACTGTCTCATCCTTAGGTACCTGGTTTCACTGACTCTTCTGTATGAACTTTAGCCTGGTCTGGCTTTTCTCTGACGTTTTCCCACAGAGGTTATTATTTGGACTACGTTATTTCTGTATGATTTCTGGCTTGGAATTTACTGCTTTGTATTCAATAAATCCACATTTATTCTGCCTGGTTGCTTGGGGTTCTGCAGCATTACAGAACAGTGAGCCCCAACTTCCAGTTATCATGGATCGTATCCAACAGCAGCTAGTGGAGTTGACTGGAGCAGCAAACCTCTTGGTCCAACACAGGATAAACATCTCTGCTGTGAATATTAATAAGATCCATGCACAACTGGCAACACTCAGAGATGAGCTTAAAATCCTCCTCCTTGAAGACCAGGGTTTGCCCAACCCAACTTCAGCAGAACGCCCGGTGAAACCCAAGATACCCCTAGCTGAGGTTTTTTCAGGTAATAGGCAGGAGTTTCTCTTCTGTGACTCCTGCCGCTTGTACTTTGAACTGTGCCCTGTATCATCGGGTAATACCAAGCAAAGCATGTCTCTATTGAGGAAGGACCCGCAACATTGGGCTTTTAACCTCCAGACAGGGGATCCCGCATTTGACTCAGTAGAGGCCTTCTTTCATGCTATGGGGGTTTCTCATATCGATCCAGATTGCACTCGAACTGCTGAGACTTAACTGGAACACCTCAAACAAGGACGGCGCACAGCGGAACAATTTGCTGCAGAGTTCTGTCGCTGGGCCACCTTTACCAACTGGGGGAATGCTGCTCTTCACCACCTGTTCTGGTTGGGACTCTCCGACTCTGTCAGAGATCTACTATTATCTCTACCATCTCCATCATCTCTAGATGTGGCAATCCAGCAAGCAATCAACGCTGATCATCGCATTCGAGAACGTCGTCTGGAGCAGGCTTCTCGTTCAGTTTCTTCCACTCCATCTCCACGACCCGGTAAACCGGCTGAGGAACCCATGGAACTGGGGTCTTCGCGTCTTACCCCTAGAGAGAGGGCTTGTTGCCAGAATGAGGGTCTTTGTTTATATTGTGGAGGAGTTGGGCACCAACTAAAGAAATGTCCTTTACTATTGTCGGGAAACGACAAAGCCTAGTGGAGCTTGAGGAGAATCCACTAGGTACTCTGCTGCCTCCTCTTAAACAAAGTCGTCTTCTCATACCTATTACTATTGAGTGGCAAGGGAAGAACCATCCTATCTCCGCCTTACTCGACTCGGGAGCTGGTAATTTCATTGACTCTTCTCTGGTCCAACTACAGGCCCAGTCTTCAAACCGGGAGAAGCAATTTCCGTCACCGCTGTGGATGGGTCTCCCCTTCAAGAAGGCTGGTCCTTGTGGATGACACCCGGGTTGCAGGTAACACTGGGGGCTGGTCACCAGGAAGTCTTAAACCTTTTAACCCGGGACATGCCATCCACGCCTATGATTTTGGGTCTCCCCTGGTTGAGACTTCATTATCCAGTTGTGGACTGGCATTCTGGACAAATTTGTAAGTGGAGCTCTGACTGCTTCACCAGGTGCTTTTGCCCGGTGTTGCCACTTGCATCCATGGAAGTGCTGAGTGTGTTACCCAAACGCTATCATCACTTCCAAGACGTGTTTAGTCCACAAGGGGCCAATGTGTTTCCTCCTCATAGGCCATATGATTGTCCTATTGATTTGTTGCCAGGTACCATGCCACCCTGAGGGCATCTGTATAATCTCACTGGGCCTGAAATCCAAGCCCAGCGAAAATATATAAAGGAGAATCTTGATAAGGGTTTCATCCGACCGCCCACTTCTCCCGCAGGGCAGGATTCTTTTTCTTGGAAAAGAAAGATGGCGGATTGAGACCTTGCATTGATTTTCGTGCCCCAATCGAATTACGGTGAAGAATCAGTACCCCCTTCCACTTATTGAAGATTTGTTAGCTCAGGTGGCAGGGGCCCGGATTTTTACCAAACTCGATTTGAGGGGTGCGTACAACTTAGTACGTATCCGTAAGCATGACGAATGGAAGACCGCATTTAATACTAGAGACGGGCATTAGGAGTATCTCGTGATGCTTTTCGGTCTCTGTAATGCTCCCGCAGTCTTCCAGGATTTCCTCAATGATGTCCTCCAGGATTTCTTGGGTAGATTCGTGGTCTATTTAGATGACATACTAATCTACTCATCAGATTTGCAGACTCACCAGGATCATTTTTGTCAGGTTTTCCAGAGGCTGAGAGAGAATCACTTGTACGTCAAGCTCGAGAAATGCTTGTTTGAAATGAAATAGTTGCCTTTTCTAGGGTATATAGTCTCTGAACGAGGATTGGCGATGGACCCCTCCAAACTCTCAGCTGTCCTAGACTGGCCTCAGCCTAGAGATCTGAAGGGATTACAGCATTTCCTAGGTTTGGCCAATTTCTATTGCAAATTTATTGAGAACTTTTCTGCGGTAGTGCTGCCTCTCACTAACCTCGCTAAGAAGGGGATGAACCTCACTCATCCAGACACTTCTTCTCAACCTTTTTTCCTCGAGGTTGACGCCTCTGAGATCGGAGTGGGGTCGGTTCTGTCTTAGTACTCTGGAGATCCTGACAGGCTTCATCCTTGTGCCTTTTTCTGTCAGAAACTCTCTCCAGCCAAGCGTAACTATGATATTGGTAATAGAGAACTTTTGGGGGTTAAGTTGGCCTTTCAAGAGTGGAGACATTGTCTAGAGGGTGCGGAACATCCCATTACGGTTTACACCGACAACAAGAACCTCAAGTATATCAAAGGGGCTAAGAGATAAAATTCTCGCTAAGCCCGCTGGGCATTGTTTTTTACCTGCTTTAATTTCCGCTTAACCTATAAACCAGGAACCAAGAATGTCAAAGCGGATGCTCTTACACGTTGTTTCCCTGAAGCCCCTTCTGTACATGACACTGAGCCAGAATCCATTATCCCTGCGAGGTGTTTCGTAGCTGACTTGGACACCTCAGCGATAATGGAGGATCTGTCTTCACTGCTCTTACCTTTACAGGCGGTTAGCCCTCCTAACAAACCGAAAGGTCAGCTGTTTGTGCCTTTAAATTTCAGACTCAGGGTTTTGCAACAATTGCATAATTCTAAGTAATCCGGGGAAAAAGAAAACCATATTCCTTTGTAAACGTCATGTCTGGTGGCCCAAGATGCTTTCTAATGTCAAAGCCTATGTCCAAGCATGTAGTGTCTGTGCTCACTGTAGATCGTCTCGGTCCGCCCCTTCTGGTACTTTGCTTCCTCTGTCCATTCCTTTGGCTCCGTGGACCCACATGCCTATGGATTTCATAACGGATCTGCCTAGGTCTTCCAGCTGTATGGTAATTTGGATAGTGGTGGATCGTTTTAGTAAAATGGCTCATTTTATTCCACTTCCGGGATTACCGTCGGCTGGAAAGATGGCAGATCTGTTTGTGAAACATGTCTTCCAATTACACGGGGCACCGGAAGATATTGTTTCAGATAGAGGAGTTCAGTTTATTTCCCGTTTCTAGCGTTCCTTCTGCTCCCGTCTAGGGATTAGGCTGTCATTTTCATCTGGTTTTCACCCAGAGACTAACGGGTAGACAGAAAGAACGAACCAGACCCTGGAACAGTATCTCCGGCGTTTCGTGTCAGACTGCCAGGAGGAATGGGCAGCTCACCTCCACGTTGCAGGGGTGGCTTATAACAACTCCGAACATGCCTCTACCAAGATGTCTCCGTTCAGGTGCGTGGGGGGCAGGGATCCAAGACTCTCCTCTCTGGCAGGGGCCTCCACTGACTCTCCAGTGGTGAATCAATGGTTCCAGGATAGACAGTCCATTTGGTTGTTGACGCAGAAGAATCTTCGTAGGGCGGTGGTGCAACAGAAAGAATTTGCTGACCGCCATCGCACTACGGAGTATAAGTTTACTGGGTGACTTACAAGGTTGCTCTTCCTTCGTCGATTCAAGGAGTGAACATCTTTCATGTATCACTGCTCAAATCGGCGGCCAAGTCAGCTCCCTTCATTCGAACTCCATCTCTGGTGGAGGTTCAAGGGGAGCTGGAATTTGAGGTCAATAAGATTTTGGATTCCTACTTTGTCCAGAGATTTCTCCAGTATTTGGCCCCATGCACACGGCCGTTGTTCACGGCCGTGTGCGGGCCGTGGAACCGCGGCCTGGATCCCTCCTGAGAGCAGGAGCGCACGGCGTCACTAGTTGCTATGACGCCGTGCGCTCCCTGCTGCCGCCGCAATACAGTACTACACTGGTATGATCTATACCAGTGTATTACTGTACTGTGCCGGCAGCAGGGAGCGCACGGCGTCATAGCAACCAGTGAGGCGATGCGCTCCTGCTCTCAGGAGGGATCCAGGCCGCGGTTCCACGGCCCGCACACGGCCGTGAACAACGGCCGTGTGCATGGGGCCGTTAGTGGACTGGAAGGGATTTGGTCCAGAGGAGAGATGTTAGGTACCTGCCCGCCAGGTTCATGCAGAGGAATTGGTAGCTACTTTCCACCGTGAGAATCAGGGGAAGATCCATTTGGAGTCTTCTCAGCCGCCTCCTCGAGGGGGGGTAATGTAAGGGAGTCTGCGGTTCTGGTTCCCTTGCAGGCAGATACAGTGGAGCGTCTGCATGGGCGCTGGAGGGGAGGGCTGCAGGGATCTCTGAGGCAGACTTGCCAGGCTGATGGCAATACGTCGCTGCCGGTCCTGCCTCGGGTGTCTCCTGCGGGTTCCGTTCCGGCGTCCATGCTGGCGCAATCCCATGCCCGCGACGAGTCGGTTGGGCGTCCGCGTGCACGCCAGAGGGGTGATTCGCAAAGAAATGCATGGCCGAGTGTGCGTGCATCCTATGCGCTACGTAGGCCACTGGCAGGTAAAGCATCTGTGCACAAATTCAAAGTTGATTAGGGATTTGCTGCACAGATGCTAATAAGTAGGATCATCGCATGACCTATGAGGTTCTGACAAGCAGCACTCTGTGATTGGCCAGCAGGTGTTTAAAAGGTTATCTTCCTGGGTGATCAGTGCTCACTGTTGTCTCTACAACCTGGGTTTATGCTGGTTCAGATGCACTAAGTTTGCGCCATGCATGAACTCTGTGTGTCTTCATCTAGTGAATGCCTCTGGAAACCTCGTCTCTGCTCTAGAGTTGCACCATGTATGGCCTTGGATCGGACCTTGGATACTTTACCATTTAATCCTTAGGTACCTGGTTTCACAGACTCTTCTGTATGAACTTTAGCCTTGTCTGGCTTTTCTCTGGCGTTTTCCCACAGAGGTTATTTGGACTACATTATTTCTGTATGATTTCTGGCTTGGACTTTACTGCTGTGTTTTCAATAAATCCACGTTTGTTCAAATCTTTGTCTGGTTGCTTGGGGTTCTGCAGCATTGCACCTATTGTGTGTGATACTGCCTGATGAGCTGTGCATCTAATCCTATTCTGAGTGATACTGTCTAATAAGATGCGCATCTAATCTCATTATGTGTGAAACTGCCTGCTGAGCTGCGTATCTAATCCTACTATGTGTGATACAGTGGCTCATTTTACATTCCCAGGGTTTTCTGTCTCTATCATTCTTACAATTCCCTCTAGAGAGGAAGGTTTTATGTTAAGGAACAGATCTGAGCAGGAGGTCAGATGGAGGGAGAGATAAGAAGTTCCTTGCTGGGTGCAGGTGTTTTAGGCAGTGCAGGAAAATAGGGCTAATAGTTGTGGAAAGCAGAAACATTGCTTGCAGTGTATATTTCATTAGTTACAATTCTGGTATAATTTGATTTTCTGCACTTAGGAGGTTTGCTTTTTGGATGAAGACCAATGTCTCAGAAGAACTAAAGCCTTATATTTAGGCCTCTTTCACATGGGCGTTGAGGTAAAAAAGTGCGGGTGCGTTGCGGGAACATGCACGATTTTTCCGCGCGAGTGCAAAACATTGCATTGCGTTTTGCACGCCCGTGAGAAAAATCGGCATGTAAGGTAACCCAACCCGAACTTCTACACAGAAGTCCGAGCTTGGGATCGGTGTTCTGTAGATTGTATTATAGTTATAAGGGAAAATAATAGCATTCTGAATACAGAAGGGGATAGTATATAAATACATAGTAATAATTTAACTCACCTTAATCCACTTACTCGCGTAGCCCGGCTTCTCTTCTTTGCTGTGTACAGGAAAAGGACCTGTGGTGACGTCACTCCAGTCATCACATGGTCCATCACATCATCTTTTACCATGGTGATGGATCATGTGATGGACCATTTGATGACCGGAGTGACGTCGCCACAGGTCCTTTTCCTGTACACAGTAAAGAAGAAGATTTTCACACAGCCCCATTCACTTCTATGGGGCCTGCGTTGCGTGAAAAACGCATAAAATAAAGCTTGCTGCGATTTTCACGCAACGTACAAGTGATGCGTGAAAATCACCGCTCATGTCAACAGCTCCATAGAAATGAATGGGTCCTGATTCAGTGCGGGTGCAATGCGTTCACCTCACGCATTGCACCCGCGCGGAAAACTCGCCCATGTGAAAGGGGCCTTACACTTCTAGGTGTGAACAATAGAGGAGGGGCTGGATTTAACTTAATCAAGGACTAATCAAAGAACAGCTGGATACAATGGTGAATAGTCAGAGCAAACAAACAGCTAAGAGACAGGACATGGAGACTGGAACCTTGACATAAGCAGTAAATATGAGGCCTGGACCCTTAGATGACAGGAAATTTGTGAGAAGCTATAATGCTAAATGCTAACATACCAGGGCTAAACCCAGCCGATTTTTTTCAGCCAAAGCCAGAAGTATGAATCCTTACTTTAGGCTTCATTCACATGTCCATGGTGTATTGCGGATCCGCAATACACCTGGCCGGCACCCACATAGAAATGCCTATTCTTGTTCGCAATTGCGGATAATAGGACATGTTCTATTTTTTTTCTGGAAACGCAGACCGGAAGTTCAGGGGCACGCTCTGGAAATGCGTCCCCATAGAGAATTAATGGGTCTGCACCCATTCTGCACAATTGCGGAACGGATGCGGACACATTCACGGACGTCTGAATTGAGCCTAATTTCCTATTATTACTCGGGAATCGTTGCGTTGCTCGTTATTGAAGGAAACCTTCTATTACATGTAGTGATCTCCTTCATACTATTGGAGGAGCAAACACTAATGCCATCGCTCCTCCCCATATAGAATAGGTTGGGAAAGGGTTAAATCACTCACAGTCCCAAAGTTGCTTTTTACACTTCTGATTGTAAAGTAAAAAATTTTTATACCTTTTGCTATATTATTTTATTTACTGTCCTGTGTTCATTGTGCCTACAGTCATATTTTTACTTTGCAATTAAAATATAAAAGTCAACAGATAAAAACAAATAAAAAAAATGTAAGGGGGACAAAACCAGTGGCATGTAGTGCTCTGTAGAAAGTGTTTGTTTGTTTTTCATTTTTTTTTCTTTTTTCTAAATAAGCACCGCCTCAGGGACCTAAGATAATAAGAATGTTTTTTGTTATGTTTTCCAATAGCAACATGAATGGGCTTCTATAACTTATTTATGGGAGAGGCTTAACTGTGATAAGTGGGTGAAGCGCCTCCCCTGACCTAGCTGGCTGTGTTGTGCCGGAAGCCAGGAGCGAGGGTAAGCCTAGTAGTGGGCAAAGATAGACGAGGAGAGCAGAGTAGTGACCAAAAGCTTTTAATTCCACTCAGAGGGCAAGACTACAAAACGCCTGGGAAATCTCTACATTCGGATTCGGTATGTATCTTGTGAAGCAGGAAGAGCGCCAACGACCCATGCATTTGATCACGTGCGCCGGGACCTCGTTTTTTCATGTTGAGGACGCGGCCCCTATTCGGAGAGAGTGTCCTGTGATGGCCAGTCGGTTATGGCTGAGACCTGAGGCAGGACACAAACTAAATTGACGTCAGGGGCCCCCCACGCCAAGGAAGCAGCGGGCCATCTAGGGGGGCATCTTGCAACAGGGCTAACAATTGACGGAGGACTATGACCGGCCACCAATCGTTCGAGGTTTAAAACCTGACCTCCGAGGGAGGCCCATGCTGATTGGCCTTCGTGAAAGGGAGCCAGAGGACAAAAATGGTCATGGGCCCAGGACAACTGCCGCACCAGCAACCCCTGACGTTTAGGGGAGGTGCTGGTAAACTCACCTGGCCTGAGGAACCCGTAAAACCCGAGATACATGGCTGCCTTAATAATTAAACTAGGAGAGTGCCCAAAAGAATGTCTATCCAGCGCGGACGACAGTCTCCCAAACATCTTGCCGGAGACAGGCTTTCTACGGGCGGTAGGGGCATCCCCGCACCTCTGGATCCCCCTAAGGGCTGCCTTGACTGCCTGCACTGAAGAAATGGAACCTCCATTTGGATTATGAAGCATGGCGCAGTGCTGTATCCCCGCTAGGTACAGCCCGATGGTGTTAAATGACAGCCTGAGATTTGCGGTGACAGTGGGCTATGAACGCCAGGGTGTAGGAGACATCGTTCAAGCCACCTGTGGGTGGGACCTTGAAAAACGTTGGAAACCTTGACGCCGGCTTGGTAGTTTCCTGATGGTACGGGAAAACCTCTGAGCGTTTCAGGCAAATATATTGGATCCTGACCAATTCAGGCAAATGCGAACAACCTGTGGGAAATAAGACCTGAGCGATTTCAGGGAAATACGTGACCTGAGTGAATCAGGAAAATACATAGTAACATAGTACATAAGGCCGAAAAAGACATTTGTCCATCAAGTTCGGCCTGTCATCCTGCAAGTTGATCCAGAGGAAGGCAAAAAACCCCTGTGAGGTAGAAGCCAATTTTCCTCACTTTAGGGGAATAAAAATTCCTTCCCGACTCCAATCAGGCAATCAGAATAACTCCCTGGATCAACGATCTCTCTCTAGTAGCTATAGCCTGTAATATTAATACATACACCCTGGAAATACCGTCAACCTGGAAGAGACAGGAAAATACAAACCTGAGCGATTCAGGGAAATACATGACCTGAGTGATTTCAGGGAAAATATGTAAAACCTGAGTGACGCGGGTAAATACATAAAACCTGGGTGATTCAGGTAAATACATGAAACCTGAGCGATTCAGGGGAATACATGAAACCCGAGCGATTCAGGTAAATTAGACCTTGGGATGCTTCAGATTTCAGCAGCATGGACACAAGCTTCTGTGTCGTAGAACAAAGTGAAATCATTCTACACTGTGAATTTATATACATTAATAAACATCTGCTAATAGCCTGTGTCTATCATGAGGAAGAATCCACAGAAAAATGAGACCCAATAGGTTTGTTGCTTTATTCTCTTAAGCAATGTGTCATGGTGCATTGTGATTTAATGCTTGACAGAGTTTCTAAATGTACATTTATGGGCCCAGGCCTGACGGAAGCACTCCGGCGTGCGCTCCAAGCTGGAACGCACGCCGAACACGTGACCAGGCCCAGGCCTGGCCGAGGGATTCCGGCGCGCGCTCCAAGCTGGAACGCATGCCGAACACGTGACCAGGCCCAGGCCTGGCCGAGGGATTCCGGCATGCGCTCCAAGCCGGAACGCACGCCGACCACGTGACCCAGCCCATGCCTGGCGGCGGATTTCCGGCGTGCGCTCCATGCTGGAACGCACGCTGGCCTGCAGCGGAGCGTCGTGTGGAGAGGGGGGACCCGCGGGCCAGACCCTGCCCCCCTGCTGTCTCGGGGGGGAGTTGGACGGGAACACAGGAGGGAACCAAGAAAAGAGAGACAAGAAAAACAATTTGGGGCAGAAATGTGTATCGGCATGCGTTCCACGCTGGAACGCATGCCGACTCAGGGAGCCAGAGGTATGTGACCGCGGCTGATGGAGCCCTTGTGGCGCATTGTTTGCACAGAATTACCTCTCCTGAAGACGTGACGGCAGCGTATGAAAACGAAACGAACGAACCAGATGAAAGCAACTCACGACGTGCACGGATGCCGTACCAGAGCAGGCGACTCCCTATCCAGGTGTGAACAGAAGCGCCCTGAGGAGCTGGGGGCTGGAGCTTAAGAAGGTAAGATGCCCCTCCCACAAATTCAGGCTGACTTTTCAGCCTTCCACTTAGGCCTCTTTCACACTTGCGTTGTCCGAATCCGGCGTGTACTCCACTTGCCGGAATTACACGCCGGATCCGGAAAAACGCAAGTGTACTGAAAGCATTTGAAGACGGATCCATCTTCAAAATGCTTTCAGTGTTACTATGGCACCCAGGACGCTATTAAAGTCCTGGTTGCCATAGTAGTAGTGGGGAGCGGGGGAGCAGCATACTTACCATCCGTGCGGCTCCCGGGGCGCTCCAGAATGACGTCAGAGCGCCCCATGCGCATGGATGACGTGTCCATGCGATCACGTGATCCATGCGCTTGGGGCGCCCTGACGTCACTCTGGAGCGCCCCGGGAGCCGCACGGATGGTAAGTATGCTGCTCCCCGCTCCCCACTGCACTTTACCATGGCTGCCAGGACTTTAGCGTCCCGGCAGCCATGGTAACCATTGAGAAAAAGCTAAACGTCGCATCCGGCAATGCGCCGAAACGACGTTTAGCTTAGGGCCGGATCCGGATCAATGCCTTTCAATGGGCATTCATTCCGGATCCGGGCTTGCGGCAAGTGTTCCGGATTTTTGGCCGGAGCAAAAAGTGCAGCATGCTGCGCTATTTGCTGCGGCCAAAAAACGTTCCGTTCCGGAACGGAAGACATCCTGATGCATCCTGAAGGACGGACTGTCCATTCAGAATGCATTAGGAAAATCCTGATCAGTATTCTTCCGGCATAGAGCCCCGACGACGGAACTCTATGCCGGAAGACTATAACGCAGATGTGAAAGAGCCCTTAACTGGTAATCAGGCCTCAGCCACAAGACAGGGAAATACAGGAACTGGAATCCATCGGCCCCTCCCCCACCTCTCTTTTCTCAGCAGTGGCTGGAGTGTATAGTATGTGCACAAAGCAGAGCTCCTTATCTCTGTATAACATTCTATACAGATACATACAATGGCTTCATAGATAATATCACACAAGGTAGGATTAAAAAAACACAGGTCAGCAGACAGTATCACACTCTATACACATACATATAATAGCTTCATAGACAGTATCACACCTAATAGGATTAGATACACAGCTCAGCAGACAGTATCACACAGAATAGAATTAGAAACACGTGAAAGGATTAGATACGCAGCTTAGCAGATAGTATCACACGTGGTAGGATTAGATACGCAGCTCAGCAGGCAGTATCACATGTGGTAGGATTAGATACGCAGCTCAGCAGACAGTTTCAAACACAATAGGCTTACCCACACGACTCTGCAGACAGTATCACACATGGTAGAATTAGATACACAGCTCAGCAGACAATATCACACAGAATAGGATTAGAAACACAACTCTGCAAACAATATCACACATGATAGGATTAGATGCACAGCTGAGCAGACATTATCACACGTGATAGGATTAGATACACAACTCAGCAGACAGTATCAAACACAATAGGCTTGGACACATGACTCTGCAGCCAGTATCACACATAATCGGATTAGATACGCAGCTTAGAGCAGTATCACACATAATAGGATTAGATACACAGCTCTGCAGACAGTAGTATCACACATCATATGATTAGATACACAGCTCAGTAGACAGTATCACACATGATATCATTAGATACGCAACTCAGCAGATAATCAATAAGTATTTTAAATGTCATGCAAAAATTGGGGTGTATATACTGAAACCCAATGTGTCTGAATTGTATTATGTACAGTACAGACCAAAAGTTTGGACACACCTTCTCATTCAAAGAGTTCTTTATTTTCATGACTATGAAAATTGTAGATTCACACTGAAGGCATCAAAACTATGAATTAACACATGTGGAATTATATACATATCAAAAAAGTGTGAAACAATTGAAAATATGTAATATTCTAGGTTCTTCAAAGTAGCCACCTTTTGCTTTGATTACTGCTTTGCACACTCTTGGCATTCTCTTGATGAGCTTCAAGAGATAGTCACCTGAAATGGTCTTCCAACAGTCTTGAAGGAGTTCCCAGAGATGCTTAGCACTTGTTGGCCCTTTTGCCTTCACTCTGCGGTCCAGCTCACCCCAAACCATCTTGATCGGGTTCAGGTCCGGTGACTGTGGAGGCCTGGTTATCTGGCGCAGCACCCCATCACTTTCCTTCATGGTCAAATAGCCCTTACACAGCCTGGAGGTGTGTTTGGGGTCATTGTCCTGTTGAAAAATAAATGATGGTCCAAATAAACGCAAACCGGATGGAATAGCATGCCGCTGCAAGATGCTGTGGTAGCCATGCTGGTTCAGTATGCCTTCAATTTTGAATAAATCCCCAACAGTGTCACCAGAAAAGCACCCCCACACCATCACACCTCCTCCTCCATGCTTCACGGTGGGAACCAGGCATGTAGAGTCCATCCGTTCACCTTTTCTGCGTCGCACAAAGACACGGTGGTTGGAACCAAAGATCTCAAATTTGGACTCATCAGACCAAAGCACAGATTTCCACTGGTCTAATGTCCATTCCTTGTGTTCTTGGGCCCAAACAAGTCTCTTCTGCTTGTTGCCTGTCCTTAGCAGTGGTTTCCTAGCAGAAATTCTACCACGAAGGCCTGATTCACACAGTCTCCTCTTAACAGTTGTTCTAGAGATGTGTCTGCTGCTAGAACTCTGTGTGGCATTGACCTGGTCTCTAATCTGAGCTGCTGTTAACCTGCGATTTCTGAGGCTGGTGACTCGGATGAACTTATCCTCTGCAGCAGAGGTGACTCTTGGTCTTCCTTTCCTTGGGCGGTCCACATGTGAGCCAGTTTCTTTGTAGCGCTTGATGGTTTTTGTGACTGCACTTGGGGACACTTTCAAAGTTTTCCCAATTTTTCGGACTGACTGACCTTCATTTCTTAAAGTAATGATGGCCACTAGTTTTCCTTTACTTAGCTGCTTTTTTCTTGCCATAATACAAATTCTAACAGTCTATTCAGTAGGACTATCAGCTGTGTATCCACCTGACTTCTCCACAACGCAACTGATGGTCCCAACCCCATTTATAAGGCAAGAAATCGCACTTATTAAACCTGACAGGGCACACCTGTGAAGTGAAAACCATTTCAGGTGACTACCTCTTGAAGTTCATCAAGAGAATGCCAAGAGTGTGCAAAGCAGTAATCAAAGCAAAAGGTGGCTACTTTGAAGAACCTAGAATATTTTCAGTTGTTTCACACTTTTTTGTTATGTATATAATTCCACATGTGTTAATTCATAGTTTTGATGCCTTCAGTGTGAATCTACAATTTTCATAGTCATGACAATAAAGAAAACTCTTTGGTCTGTACTGTACATTTGTAACATGTAATGGGACTGTTAAAAGTATATTATAATCTCTGCATAATACTGTGGTTGGTGTGTTATTTTGAATATAATACTAGACTAGCACTGTATACTGACACCAAGTGTATCTAAATCATAGCAAATAGAATTGTAGTGAACAATGGCACAGGTCAAAATATATGGTAATCTTTGAACAGTAAAAAAAACAAAAAAAAACATCTGTTGGAGGGATTTGTTTAATGTATACAATATATTTTTTAGATATGTTAAATGTATGACAAAGACCTGATGTGAACCCGGCCAAATTTCACAATTGTAGTTCCATTACCAGGTCTTTAGCTTAAGTTCAGGTATTTAGCTAGTAACACAATGCGCCACCTACTGTCTGAACGTTGTATTGCAATTTATCCAATTTAGCTATAACGTCATTTTGTGACACACATCTCAGGACATGTTGAGATAAGTGATCAGTTAAATGTGGACACATCTGTAGGTGCTTTACCTCTTCCCTATAGTCAGACTCGTCATTGTCACTGGGCAAGCAACAGGTTGAAGATGTCAGTAAAGACCCCTGCAAGCTGCTCAGCACATGCTCGAAGCACACATCAAGGAATGCCGTCAGGGCCAGCAGCCTTGCGAGCTTTGATGCTCCTCGGTGCGTTATGGACATCTGTAATAGTGAGAGTGAGGGTATGGCAGTCATCAGAGGGTAGGGTTTTGACAAACTTTTCCTTGTTGACCTTGTCAAAACGAGCGTAGAAGTCATTTAGCTCATTGAGGGAGGACACAGTCATAGATGTCTGTGTGAGATTGCTGAGCTTATAGTCAGAGATCTCCTGAATGCCAAGCCACATGCATCATGGGTCAGAGTTAACAAAGTGTTCCTCAACCTTCAGCTTATAGCTGTGCTTGGCCTTCTTGATGCCCCTCTTCAGTTTTGCCCTGGACGTACTGTAGGCCTGAGCGTTACCTGATCTGAAGGCATTGTTACGTGCCTTTAGTAGAAGCATCACTTCCTTGTTCATCCATGGTTTCTAATTTGGGTACATTGTGATCTGCTTTTCACATTGTCAATTGTGATGTTAATGTATTCCAGTACTCAGTATTCCAGTACTGAGTACTGTAAGAAGCAACAAGGGGCCGTCATTGACGGAAGATACGTGTCACCGAGGTTCCTGGCCTCGGTGAGGTAAGAACCGGATTTTTCCCTGAAGTGTCAGTTTTGCAGTTACAGTATGGCTGTAAAGCCGATCCGGGACGGTTCTTATTAGGAGCAGCCAAAGAGCAGGGTGGGTGGCTGTTTCCCAGGGTTCCAGGCCGTGTTTTGGGCTGGGATATAAAAACCCAGCCAGCACGTTTAGCTGTGGTGGATTATCCTCCATGTCAGAGAAGCTGGGGAGTCTGTGTCTTGAGAGCCACATGCTGGGGAAACAGGCCTTTAAAGCCTGCTGTGGACTGCGGGTGGAAAACTGCTGACCAGGTGAAGTTTTTTTGCACTGTGGACTTTGTGTGGTGTGAACAAGCACCAAAACTGAACACTGTTACTTTTGGCTTGTTTTTCCTTATGTGTGAATAAAACACTGAACTTTGCTTTACAACCTTGTTTTTGCCTCTGTACTGCGTCTGCTTACCCTGCCTACCAGAGCGAATCCCCACAGTACGTATAAGAGTCGATGTTAGTGTGAGAACGACAGCTGGCCTGAGAAGCAAACATGCTCCAGTCCGTGTCTTTAAACCTGTCCAGGAGTACAGAATCTACCCCCGCTGGCCACACTTTGATTGTCTTCACTGATGATTTCACACGGTTGATAAGCCGTGAATACTTGGGGTGAGAAACAAAGAAAGGTGATCAGACTGTACCAGGTGGGGGAGGGGTGTTGCCTTGTAAGCTCCAACAATGTTTGTCTAGACATGGTGCAAGCTTTTATCCCCTCTGGTAAGGCAGGAGACATGATTAAATTTAGGTAGCACTGACTTTAGGTTAGAGTGATTAAAGTTACCAGCTACAATAAATGCAGCTTCAGGGTGTGCAGATTGTTGTTGATGACTGCATGAAGTTCGTTCATAGCAAGCTTTCATTAGCATCCGGTAGGATATATGTAACTGTTATTATAGTGGAGGTGAACTCCCTCGGCAGATAGAAAGGTCTACACTTAACCATGAGATACTCTAGGTCAGCTAAGCAGTGTTTTCCAACAATGACAGAGTTTGTACACCAAACCTTGTTAACATAAATGCACACTCCTCCGCTTCTTGTCTTACCATAATCATCTGCTATTCTGTCCGCCCGGAGAGTATGGCGTCCGACCAGCTTGACAGATTTTCCGCTGTGTAACCATGTTTCCGTGAGTATCATGACATTACAATCCATAAGTGTCCTGTTGTCAGTGATCCAAAGTCGTAACTCATCTGTTTTGTTCACGAGGGACCGCACATTAGCAAGGAAAATGCTAGGTAAAGAAAGCCGATACAGTGTTAGCCTTAGCTTAGCTGTTAGCCCAACGTGCTTCCCCCACCTTTTTTTTTGCGGTCCCTGCGCCGTCTTCGAGCACTTCCGGTCGGCTGAACAGCCTGCGAAGTGTCAGGTGTTCTTCATATTTCAGGGTTGAGTCAAAGTTTGGGTGTCGAGTGTAAGATGTAAAATCGAAGCTGTTCTGAACAAACAGACCTAAAAATAGCAGGAAAAACACTGCTAACTTTCAAAATCTGAGGAGACACTGAGCCTCGCATAGTGCACACGTCGTCATCTTCAGCTCTGTGATTTCCGTGAAGTAAGGGTCTCACAGAGAGTTGGATATGGTCCCTTGGAGAAGGAGCTCTCAATTATTCTTACTTCATTCGTTCAGTGTCCAATTTCAGTACAAAAAGGAAAAAAAATATACACACTTCACTGTTGCACTTATTTGTGGTGAAAGAGTTTAGTGGCCTATTTCAGTACAAAACGAAAAATATATACACATTTCACTTCTGCAGTTATTATTTCCGTACAAAAACAAAATATATTCAGCGTTCACTTTTGCAGTTATGTGTTAAAACCTTTAGTGACGTATTTCAGTAGAAAAACAAAATATATTCAGCGTTCACTGTTGCAGTTATATGTGGCAAAACCTTTAGTGACATAGACGGTAGAAAAATATACATTTATTCTGCGTTCAGCGCCACGGTTATACATGGTAAAGCCTTTAGTTGTGTATTTTAGTCGAAAACAAAAAATGTATTCTTATAAAAATGTATCCTTATTAAGAAGGGGTCCACAGGTTTACGGAGGCAGCGGCGGTAGCAGTCAGTCAATGTGTAATGTTGTTGGTAAAATCACCTACTCTGCCGTGTCGGCAGTTTTGTGTACTGCCTCTGGAGGAGGTGAAAATAGCCATATGTAGAATCTGTGAGCAGAAGGTGAAGCTTGGCCAGTGTGCCAATGTTGGCACCACGGCCCTGCGTCAACATATGCAGCGTCACCATAAAGTGGCCTAAGAGAACCGTGGCTCCGGTGTGGTGGTCCAGCCTGCCGCAGCAACCGCTGCATCACCCAGGGGCACACCACACCAGATTTCAGGCAGTCAAGGCTCCACCACCTCACGCAAAGGGAGCTGTCTGTCATTCCCATCGACTGCTGGTCCTGATGCTCCTGCTCCTCCTACTCCTACTCCTCGTCAGTCATTCAGTCAGCAATTGATCACCAAAGCGATTGCCAAGAGACAACAGTATGCATGCATGCATCCAATGGTGCAGAAGCTGAACGTGCTGCTGTCTGCTGGTGCAGAGTCCCTCCCTTTCCAAGTGGTGGACTCTGCACCTTTCAGAGAACTGATGACTTGTGGGAGCCGAGGTGGAGAGTCCCAAGCCTTTAGTGATGTATTTCGGTAGCAAAAATAAATGTATTCAGCGTTCAGCGCTGCAGTTAATAATGGTAATACCTTTTGTGACGTATTTTGGTTGAAAAACTAATTTTATTTAGCGTTCAGCTCTGCAGTTATATGTGGTAAAATCTTTTATGAAAGTATTTCGGTCGAAAAACTAAATTAATTCAGTGGTCAGTGCTGCGGTTTTCTATGGTAAAATTTTTATTGACGTATTTCGGTCGAAAAACAACATTTATTCAGTGGTTAGCGCTGCGGTTATATGCAGTAAAATCTTTAGTGACGTATCTTGATGAAATTTGCGACCCTTCCGGGCTCAAAGCTATCTTGACGCTTTGTCTTCTCATTGTCTGTAGCTACTAGAGGCCTGATCATGCCATGCAGGTTCCCTCAGAAGTTCCTGGGTCGATGAGCAGCCGATACCGCACTTGCATCAATCTTGACAGGATTGTGTGCACACATATCCCTCTTTGCTATCGCAAGTAATAGAGATGACTTATCAGAGTTACAAAGAGCGATGATTATTGGCTTTCCTGCCAAGGGTGGCAGTAATTATGATACTGCACAGTTTGTGAAATGTTTGTGTGCTGCTGTGGTGAAAGTGTACCATGAGTGGACAAATGGCACAATTGTGAATAAGTGACATAGAATCTGCAGAGCACCACTCACCATTGATGTGAGAGGTGAAGGTCGGCTACAAAGGTGCAAGATGGCAGACTGGCACATTACAGTGGAGCAGCTGACCACCAAAATGAACCAGGGGGCTATCAGATATGTGTCTAAACTAACAGTTCAATGAACCCTACTATGGGGCTAAAAAAACAGACAGATGGCCAATGCACCTCTGCTAATAAAGTTGCATTGGCAGAAAAGGGTTCAATTTTTTCCAGCAGTATTAGAATTGGACCTTTGCTGATTGTCCAAAGGTTGCCTTCTCTGAAGAGTCACATTTTATGCTTCATCAAACAGATGGAAATTGGCCTGTCAGGCGCAAAATATCAGAGAACAAACACTCTGTAACCATTACTCGAAAAACACATGCTGGTGGTGGCACTGTTATGGTCCGGGGAATATTTTTGTGGCATTCTCTGGGGCTAATCATGCATATGAAAGGCACTCTCAACTGATTTGGGTATGAATTAATCCATCCTTGCAGATCACGCACACCCATACATGCTAATTGTCTTCTCTGGGGCGGAAGGGAACCTCCAGCAAGACAATGCAACATGTCACACAGCTAGAAATGTCCGACATTGGTTGGAAAAGCATGACCAAGATTTCCAAGTACTACCCTGGCTTGCAAGTAATTCCCCATATTGAACCCAATTGAGCATCTATGGGACTACTTTGGTCATCATGTTTGTCCTATGGATCCTTCCCCACATACTTCCAGTATAGCTACATATCAGCCCTGGAGTCACACAAGGATAGAAACACAGAAGAGTTGGGAGGTGGGATGAACACAATAAGGCTTGTCTCTGGTTAGCTTTATTAGCTTTGCCCCCACTCTTCAGCTACCACACACTGAATATCATGACACTTAACAGCAACAAGACTCTGTGCAAGCAGACCCTTGTACCCCTAGTGGGTGCAGAACAACACGCCTTTGTGAAAGTAAAGAGACCTTACTGTGTAATCCCGACATAGTAGTGACGTCAGGCGGGGCTGCGAGGTTCAATTCGTCACAGCCCTTAATACAGAAATTATGAGAGCCCACCAAATCATTACAGTAATCACTTAATCCAGACCGCTGTTCAATATGAGTTAAAGTGGTTTTCTGAGTTATGAAAAAAGATGTCCCCAAAGGCAGCATCTGTGATAAAATAATAAAGCAATGTATACTCGCCTATTTCATCCCACAATGCTTCCAGTGTTGCTGCTCTGATCCTTCCTGCCAGGCTTTGGTTTTTTTTAGCTGCAGTGATGACATGTGTGCATACTCAATGTGACTGCTTCAGCTAATCATTAGCCTCAGCAGTCACGTGCCATATACTGCTGAGCCTAGTGATTAGCTGCAGCGGTGTCCGGGGTATATGAGAATATACATTACTACAACCAAGATGAGAGGACCAGAAGATCACAATTGTAATAGCATAGTCAATGCCTTTAATAAAATCATGTCAGACTCTTGCTCAGTCTGATGAGCCTCGGAAGCTGGAACAGTAATGAGTAGTAATGAGCATTGAGGTCTAGAACAATAACCCCATAAAACCCTAACCCAAACCATATCAAAATAGTGATCCCAGCCCATGATTCAGCCTTGGTTACATTAGGGACTCCAGTGATGGTCATAGTCCAGCAGCCCCTAATTTGGTGGAGGATGGAAAATGGTATGGGGCTCTATTTTAATGCCATCATAGCATACAAAAATATTTTACACAATTAAATGTTTCCAACTTAGTGGAAACTGTTTCAGAAAGGTCTATTCCTCTTCCAGCATGACTGTGTATCTGTGAATAAAGTGAGGTGCGCACAGACCAGAGTATCCTGCACAAAGCTCAGACCAACACCATTGAAAACCTTTGGCATAGATTAGAATGTTCTTATGAGCCAGAACTTTTTGTCCAACAAATGAGCCTGACTTTCTACAGATTCACTCCAAAATCTTGTGCAAAGCCTACTCAGAAGAGCCACAAAATGGGATTCAATTCTACATTAACACCCATGGTTTTGGAGCTGAATGTCCCAAAAAAAAAACTCATATAGGTGTGATTGTCAGTTCTCCACATTACACTGAGAATCTTAGTTCTCATCAGCATTCAGCCTTTCCATTCTTGTGCTCCATTATAGGAACAGAAGAACGGAAAGGACGGATTTGGCACATAACTGAGCTGAATGGAGCCTACGGACCCAATAGACTATACCAGTATTAGTATTGATCACGAATATTCGAATTACAAATTTTTATCGTGAATATAGGTACTTGAATATTGTGATATATTCATAATTTCGAACATTCGAGATTTTTTTATTGCAAGATATTTTTATTTTTGTAATGCGAATTTTCGTAATGCAAATTTTTCTTGCAAATTTTTCCAATTGCCGAGTAAAAACATGATTCCTCCCCGCTTCTTGCTTGTGGGCCAATGACTCATTGGCCCACAAGCAAGAAGCAGGGAGGAATCATGACTTTAAATGGGAAAAATGATGAATATTCTAAAAAAAACAAATATATAGCACTATATCGAATATATTAGTTTTTTTTCGAATATTTGCAATATTCTAAAACAAGAATATATAGCAATATAGCGAAAATTCGAAAAAAAACAAATATAGAGCAATTTAGCTAATATAGTGCTATAATCTTCTTTGTCTAATAGTTGTAATTTTCTCATCTGAAGTTCAGATTGGAAAAGAAAAACTATTGAAAAAAAAGATTATAGCACTAAATTAGCTAAATTGCTGTACATTCGTTTTTTTTTATATTTGCTGTATTGCTAAATATTCTTGTTTTAGAATATTACGAATATTCGAAAAAACTAATATATTTGATATAGTGCTATGACTCATTGGCCCACAAGCAAGAAGCAGGGAGGAATCATGTTTTTGCTCGGCAATTGAAAATTTTGCAATAAAAATTTGCATTACGAAAAGTCGCATTACGAAAATTTGCATATTACCCGATTATTACCTTGTCGATTTTTCGAGTAAAACAATTGTAGAATATAATGAATATTCGAATTTGCGAATATTCGCCAAATATTCTACAAAATATTCATAAAATATCGAAGAATTTGAATATGACCCCTGCCGCTCATCACTAATTAGTATTACAGTACTTCAAATCAGCTTTCCTGTTCCTCATCTTAGTTTAGTACAGCACCTCCTTTGTTGCATTTTCCCTGCACAGCTGGTGGCCCATGGTGTAGTAAAAAGAGTAGGGAAAACTTCGCAATTTTTAGATTTAGGATTGGTGGGGTTCCCAGCAGTCAGACCCAAACAGATGAGGAATTGATGGCATATTTTAGCAATGTGCCCTTTGATAAAGGGGAGAGGAGTTTGGATTGGTACAGTAATTTGAATTTGGAAGAAAAGTGAAGTATGCCATTTTAATTCTAGCCAATAATGGCCATAAACCTTTAGATTACAATCATCTTCACAAATAAAACATGCTGTCACAGTGACTTGCACTGAGGAGAATTATTTACATTATTACACAAAATGACACAGTCTATAAAATGTATATTTTTCTCCTTTTTAGGATTCCCAACACTAAACATGGATCAAAATACCCTAAATGACATAGAGTAAGTACTTGCCCTGAAAGAATATTTGCTTCTCTGCATAGCATCCAATCATTAGGGCAATGTATTATTTTTTTACTTTGTTATTTAGCATATGCTTACAAATAATAATGGAATATATGCGTGTGTCATCTTTATTCCTCTCAAAACGACTGCAGACCCCATTATCAGTATTGTTGGTCAGATAATTGGGGATGAACTTTCCTACGAATCTAAAGGTGCAGCCGATTACCTGATGAACCAGTAAAATGCTAGTTTATCGGATGAAACAGTCGTTTGTGTAGGCAAGTAAATTATCATTTCTGGGAAGCAGATTGTGATGTCTAAACAGCTCTCTGTTGCCCTGAAACAATGCAGCTTTATGAGGTTGAGCAATAGTCGTAGAGTTTGCTCCTTCTCATACTGTGGAGGTGATGCTGCATGTAAATGCAGACCTTCACTCCCAAATGAATGAGCAGATAGCTGTTGGAAGGAGCACTTCCTTCTCGATAATCGTCTGCTCAGGCCATGTAAACCCACCATTAATTTTAGCAATCTCTAAATGCTTTTTCATTCCTGCCTGTTCTCAAATGAATTTGCAGTGGTAATTTATATTTAAACAAGTAAACATTTTTCTGGCTACTATGTATGATGTAATAGAATTCCCACCAGCTATTATGTACTGTATGTCATTTCTATCAATCTATTAGGGGTGGACATGAGCCGCATGTAGAATCAACAAAATCCAGCAATGTTGGTAGCAGACCAAGTGCAAAATCCATCTACAGTAAGTATAGCTATTACAAAGTTATGACATTTACTTACCATCATACAGTCAGGTCCAAAAATATTGGGACATCAACACAATTTTAACATTTGTGTCTCTAAACACCACCACAATGGATTTCAAATGAAACAAGATGTGCTTTAACTGCAGACTGTCAGCTTTAATTTGAGGGTATTTACATCCAAATCAGGTGAACGGTGTAGGAATTACAACAGTTTGCATATGTGCCTCCCACTTGTTAAGGGACCAAAAATAACAGGACATAATAATAATCATAAATCAAACTTTCACTTTTTAATACTTGGTTGCAAATCCTTTGCAGTCAATTACAGCCTGAAGTCTTGAACGCATAGACATCACCAGACGCTGGGTTTCTTCCCTGGTGATGCTCTGCCAGGCCTCTACTGCAACTGTCTTCAGTTCCTGCTTGTTCTTGGGGCATTTTAACTTCAGTTTTGTCTTTAGCAAGTGAAATGCATGCTCAATCGGATTCAGGTCAGGTGATTGACTTGGCCATTGCACAACATTCCACTTCTTTACCTTAAAAAACTCTTTGGTTGCTTTTGCAGTATGCTTTGGGTCATTGCCCATCTGCACTCTGAAGCACCGTCCAATGAGTTCAGAAGCATTTGGCTGAATATGAACAGATAATATTGCCCAAAACACTTCAGTATTCATCCTGCTGCTTTTGTCAGCAGTCACATCATCAATAAATACGAGAGAACCATTTCCATTGGCAGCCATACATGCCCACGCCATGACACTACCACCACCATGCTTAACTAATGAGGTGGTATGCTTAGGATCATGAGCAGTTCCTTTCCTTCTCCATACTCTTCTCTTCCCATCACTCTGGTACAAGTTGATCTTGGCCTCATCTGTCCATAGGATGTTATTCCAGAACTGTGAAAGCTTTTTTAGATGTCGTTTGGCAAACTCTAATCTGGCCTTCCTGTTTTTGAGGCTCACCAATGGTTTACATCTTGTGGCAAACCCTCTGTATTCACTCTGGTGACATCTTCTCTTGATTGTTGACTTTGACACACATACACTTACCTCCTGGAGAGTGTTCTTGATCTGGCCAACTGTTGTGAAGGGTGTTTCCTTCACCAGGGAAATGATTCTTCGGTCATCCACCTCAGTAGTTTTCCGTGGTCTTACAGGTCTTTTCGTGTTGCTGAGATCACCGATGCATTCCTTCTTTTTAGGAATGTTCCAAACAGTTGTTTTGGCCATGCCTAATGTTTTTGCTATCTCTCTGATGGGTTTGTTTTGTTTTTTCAGCCTAATGATGGCTTGCTTCACTGATAGTGACAGCTCTTTGGATCTCATCTTGAGAGTTGACAGCAACAGATTCCAAATGCAAACAGCACACTTGAAATTATCTCTGGACCTTTTATCTGCTCATTGTAATTGGGATAATGAGGGAATAACACACACCTGGCCATGGAACAGCTGAGAAACCAATTGTCCAATTACTTTTGGCCCCTTAACAAGTGGGAGGCACATATGCAAACTGTTGTAATTCCTACACTGTTCACCTGATTTGGTTGTGAATACTCTCAAATTAAAGCTGACTGTCTGCAGTTAAAGCACATCTTGTTCGTTTAATTTCAAATCCATTGTGGTGGTGTATAGAGCCAAAAAATTTTGAATTGTATTGATATCCCAATATTTATTGACCTGACTGTATATACACCATCAATCATCTGCAAATAATAGTAAGAAATATGAAAAAGTTAGCATAATTCACCAAGCATACAACCTTAATGTTTAGTGGAATACTTTGTGTACAGTTTAGTGGATATGAAAAAGCAGATTTTTTTCTGGCTGTAAGGACTCATAAACATGGTCAAGTTATGGCCCGTATAAGACCTCTCAGTTGTAATGAGCATTTATACAGCATATGCATCCAGGGACGGACTGAGCATAGCCCCAGTGGGCCGATGCCCAGGGCGGCTCCCAAGCCCTCCTCATGGCCGACAGCCTGGTACATAAAGATCTGATGCTATCAGCATTAATTAGTGTAGGAGCATCAGGCACTTATGTACCTGGCCAATGGCCGCAGTGCCTTTCTGAACTCAACTTTATTGCAGTCCTTACAGGGCCGGTTTTAGACAAAATGTGGCCCTGGGCAAAATCTAAAGTGGGGCCCCAAATCTTGTAACAATGTACTAGCAACACAGTTACATCCTGTCGATTCTGGCTCTTCCTCACAGTTTTTCAGTACACCCCATAAAGATCCTCACACAGATCTGCACCTTCATGGCTCCAGAATATGCCACATGCCCCCTCCCTCACAGCAATGAGTTCCCCTCCCTCACAAAAAGCTACAGAAATGGAGCGGGTCATCATACAGCATGTCCCCAGGACTTCACTGCACACCACTAGACCCTCCCTCACTATGGTATTTGGTTCTATTGTGGCGGTATTTTGTTCTGCACTATGGTATTGCTGGCCCACCTACTTCTGATGTACCTGCCTACATGTGTTGGCAGTGCCTTCTGTCAATTTGGACTGGTCTACAACATGGGGCTCACTTTTAGTTTTTTTTCTAGGGCAACTTTAAGTCACCAGTCCACCCCTGTATGCCCCTAAAATACATAGTTACATAGTTACATCCAGAAGTTTAGACTGCTCTCTATAACTTAGAAGTGAACTGCACTCCCCTTATCAGACCCAATATAGATTGGAAATCCGTGCAGATGGAAGATGCCGTTAATGAACATTTTAGCTAACTGACTGGCAGAGTGGAGCCCAGACAGAGGTATAAAATGAGCCATTTTAGAAAAAGCAGTCCACTACTACCCATATAACCGTGTATGTAATAGAGGGAGGCAACTCTGTCACAAAGTCCATGGCAATGTGCTGCCAAGGAGCAAAGTAAGCAAAAGACTAGAATGGGAATAAGCAAAAGACTAGAATGTTTATTCTGTGCACGCATCGTACAGGCTGTGACAAAGTTCCGGATGTCTTCAAAACATGGGTGGCCACCAATATTGAGCAGTTAAATTAGCAGTTTTATGCTGATTTCCAGCAATTTGGAAGCAATTGCCCCAGGACAGAACTTATTTTCTTCTCGGATTTAGATACAAAGGTTTTACTGCGAGGAATATCTTTCTAATGGACTTGAGTGCAGAAACAATGTTGTGGTTTCTCCTCTTGATATGCATAATAAAAAAGATCTTGACAGAGCATCTGCCTTTACATTTTTGTCTGTAGAGCAGTAGTATAGTAAGAAATTTAATAAAATAAAAATAAATAAATATCATCGGGCTTGACGGTCATTGAGCAGACTGAAGATATGTCAAATCTCTGTCTCTAATAGAATAGTTACGTTTAGGAGTTGTAAAGGCTTTACAGAAGAACCCATACTTTAACTTCCTGCCCAAAGCTTTTTGAGTTAGAATGGCCCCTGCCCCTGTGAATGATGTATCCACCTCCAAATATAAATGTGTGTAATGAAGCTCCGAAGCAAAGAAGAAGGCTCGATTCAATGTCTGAAAAGAGTTTTCTGCCTCAGGAGTCCACTTTGTGTCAGTAAACCCCTTTGCTGGTCAGAGCGGAGATTAGTGCTGTCAGGGTGGAGAAGTGGAGAATAAACTATTTATTATAGATTGCAAAGCCCAGGAATCTTTGGATTGCACGTAAATCAGAAGGACATGGCCAATTCAATACAACAGATACCTTTTCTGGAACTAATTGAAGTCCTTGATCAGAAATTATAACACCAAGGAAAGGAAGGGAATTTTTTCAAAGACACATATTTCAAATTTTGCATAAATGGCATCTGTCAGCAGATTTATCCTTTTTATTATACTATTTAAAGTAAATATCCACTGCCATTATTCCCCGAGATTTCTGAACGATTATGTGGTGCCAGAATCTTTTCTAAGCTGGATTTGCCTGGGGCCTTCAACCCGCTTCAATACCACTGACTATTACTACGAATATTTAATTATGCCCTTTGGACTAAGTAATTGTCACGGCTGAGGATGGGGGAAATCCTCAGCCGTGTGCTGTTAGCGGATGTCCGGTCGCTGCTTGGCCAGGACCACAGCATTAGGGAGCAGGTCACCTCCTATTGCGTCCCTAACGCTGACCCTGTCTCCTGTCAGTATGAGCCGACCTTGATGGTAGGAGGGCTCATACGCCGGAACCTAAAGTCCCTACAAGCCCTCAAGTCGGCCCTGACCTAGGTGACAGAGTAGGACAACCCACTCCTCCAAGACAGGGAGGATCAGGAGTGCCAAAGGCCAAGCTGTAGAGAAAAGGGGAACACAAATGCAAACCAATGTATATGGCAGGTGCTGCACTAGTTCCAGCCACCTGCCACAGCCCTGCTGACTGGATCAGTGTGCAGGAAATCTGAAGTCCACAAATAGCAAACCGAAGTCAGCACAAACTCATCCACACACCGGAACCCAGATACATGGCAGCACAGAAATATACAAGAAAGCATAAACCGAACATCACACAGACAAAGACAAACTGAACATAAACATATGACCACAGTGGTGGCTCTCACAGGCGGATCAAATACACAGGAGGCTGCTCCAGCTAGCAGGGCTGAAGCAACCTACTGAAGCCTGCAAGAGACTCAGGCTATATAGGCCAAAAGGCCACACCCACCGGTCAACCACACCCAGTGACATCACACACACTGGGAAGGAAGTTAACCCTTCCAGCACACAGAAGGGAAAGCACACATATAAGGGGAAGTGCACACCAGACATACAACACAGAGTGCACACAGACATAACACAGTGCTCACAACACACTGACACCTAACATAAAGGGAGTCAGGTGAGACCGCATGCCAGGGCAGCAAGCTGCCTAGCAACGCTCAAGCTGCTCTGCTGCAAAATACCATGCTAGTTGCCTGCGGCAACCACAAGTGAGGCCACACACCAGCGGCCCTCACCCATGGTTGAATACCCATACAAAACCGCAGGCAACCGCATGCGGTCAAGGAGTCACGGTCATGGGCATGGCCGTGACACTCCCACCCCTCAAAGCCCCCCCACCAAAAAAAAAAAAAAAAAAGTGGTGAGGAACTCACATAGGGGATGGGAGAAGGGGACGTCCACTCTCAGGACATGGTTCCCAAGAGGTCACTGTCAGCTGCATCCTCTCCCAGCCCACACTAGCCAGTCCGACGAGGCCTGCAGCCCGCACCAGCGACAAGGGAATGGAACCACAGAGTGGACGAGGGGACTCTCCACTAACGTCCCCACTCCAGTCGCTGCCAGCAGACACTCCTAACCAGCACGCAGCCGGACCACTTACGGAGTGCTGCCAGCAAACAACCAGAGATGGGAACATGGAGAGGGACGAGGGATCACCAACACAGACACGGAAGGTAAGGTGGCGGGGAATAAGCCACCAACCGTGCCGTTAACGGTGATCCCCCCGGGACGTTCTCCCTCCGGAGAACGCGCATGCAGGCCACAAGGGTATGGCACTGCATGCTGCACCCTCTTCCGAAGGTGTGCAAAAGCACATACCAAATAATCACCACGTGCACCAAATAAACACCACGTGGAATAAAATCAGGGGGACGCCAAACGAGGCAACGGTGAAGGGAAGGCGGGGAAACGCCACTCACCGCACTGTCAGAGGCAAAACCCCCAGAACGCTCTCCCTCCGAAGAGCGCGCATGCACCCCATCCGCAGACGGCGGTGCATGCTTTACCCTCTTTCGAGGGAAGGCCGCTCCAGCTAGCAGGGCTGAAGCAACCTACTGAAGCCTGCAAGAGACTCAGGCTATATAGGCCAAAAGGCACACCCACCAGTCAACCACACCCAGTGACATCACACACACTGGGAAGGAAGTTAACCCTTCCAGCACACAGAAGGGAAAGCACACATATAAGGGGAAGTGCACACCAGACATACAACACAGAGTGCACACAGACATAACACAGTGCTCACAACACACTGACACCTAACATAAAGGGAGTCAGGTGAGACCGCATGCCAGGGCAGCAAGCTGCCTAGCGACGCTCAAGCTGTTCTGCTGCAAAATACCACGCTAGTTGCCTGCGGCAACCACAAGTGAGGCCACACACCAGCGGCCCTCACCCATGGTTGAATACCCATACAAAACCGCAGGCAACCGCATGCGGTCAAGGAGTCACGGTCATGGGCATGGCCGTGACAGTAATTCTTCAGCTGTCTTCCAGGAATTTATGAATGACATCTTCAGGGACCTTCTTTATGTTTGTGTAGTTATATACCTGGACGACATCTTGATTTTTGCCTACAGACTTAATATCTCATTGCAAACAGCTGTTAAAGGGCCTCTGTCAGCAGATTTGTACCTATGAAACTGGCTGAGCTGTTGCATGCGCATTTGGCAGCTGAAACCATCTGTGTTGGTCTCATGTTCATATGTGCCTGTATTGCTTAAAAATATTAGTTTTTTTGTTTATGCAAATGAGCCTGTAGAAGGCATTGCCGTTACTTCTAAAGGCTCTGCTCTCCCTGCAACTGCCGCAACCTCTGCACTTTATTTGACAAGGCCAGGCAGTAAAAACATCATCACACCTGGCCCTATCTATCGAAATCGAGAGGGTGTGGAAGTTGCAAAGAGAGCTGAGCCTTTAGGAGTAACGACAATTTGGCTGCAACTCATTTGATACATAAAAACATCATTTTTCCCCAGCGCCTCTACAACGGCACTCCAGGAGGGTGTCCCCGCCACCCCAGGACAGGAAACAATGTAGAAGCTCAATCTTTAAAAGCCCCCTCCCTTTTACCTGCTTCAGTTAGTTGTTTCCTGTCCTCAGGAATAAGCATGGAAGCCGCTCCTGCTAGGTCAGGGGATTCGTATCGCACGGCCTGGACAAAAATTGCCCCATCCGGGAGGGCCGTGCAGAGACTGATTCACCTCAGTTCTTCGGCATAAGTCCTTCGCTGAAGGCATCCCCGGGCTTCCGTTCCTCTACTCTCCGGGAATGAGGGATCTCGCTCGCGTGCGCACAGGCCGGAAGTACTAATGCCAGTTCTCTGTGTCACTTCCGGTGGCGGTTGACATCAGAGGACTGGCGCATATGAGTCGGGAGCAGGGGTTCGGCGTCCTGCAGCGTTGTCCGGTGATCATGTCTGCCCCTTTGGAAGCTCCAGACACCCGTAAGCCTGTAGATCCTGCCGCCCAGAACCCGTTAAGCCTCCTCCTCTCCTTATAATATTACATCCTGCTAAGTTGGGGGTGGAAATCACTTATTAATATCCCTCACTAGTGCGGTGCTGGTGTAAAATAGAGATTCATTGCAGAGCCCTAAAAATTCTCCAATATTACCTTCTAGGGCAGGGACACCAGCACCAGAAAGTCTCTAAAAAGACCCTACCCTCTAAAGCCCCAAAAAATGTCCAAAATGTACAGACAAAATAGTTTCAGAGGAAGCACCCTCCTTTCTTGAATCAATCAGAAGCATGATCAAGGAAGAGGTCCAATCAGCAATTGATACAAGACTGCCTCCGCATTCTCCTCAGCCCTCTACCTCTCAGAAATCTCAGGTGTCGGATCTGCAGTTGGAGCCTGACTTTGAAGGTGTTTCCAGTGCATAGTAATATAAAGATGCTGATTAAAAAAGATGGAAAGAACCGGAAAAAAAGAATGTAATTCCCACTTCCTTTAAGAAGAAGTATCCATTTATGGAGGAAAATTCGGTTTTGTGGGACAAAACGCCTAGAATTGATGCGCCTGTAGCCCGGATTTCTAAGAAGACTTCTCTCCCTTTTGAAGACATTGGCCTCTTAAAGGATCCCATGGATAAAAAAAATTGGAGGTCCTACTAAAACGTGCATGGGAAACAAACACCGCCATGCTTAGGCCCAGCATAGCCACGATCTGCACTTCAAGATCCCTGTCAGTCTGGTTGACACAGCTTGAAGAACACTTGGCGACAGGGACTCCAATTCCTATCCTAAAACAGGCCTGTCATTTCTTATCGGATGCATCCGCAGACTTAGTAAAATTCTCTGCCAGATTCTCAGCACTCTCAAATTCTATTCTTGATTCTAGATAAAGCATCGGACAAGAAAAAAGGATTCCCTTCGGAATCAAGGTTTTATCGGCAGCATCAATCCTTTCGGAATCAAAGAAGAAATAGACTCGACCAGAAGAGAAAAGACGGTACTAGGAGATGGCAGCCCTCCAGAGGAAGAGGAAAGGGATTCCTATTCAACCCTGAATCCACTTCTAAACCTGGCCAATGATGCCAGGCCTCAAGTAGAGGGCAGGTTAAAAATGTTCTCCGTGGCTTTGGAAGAAATTTTCTCATCCCCATGGGTTATAAACACCATATGGATGGGGTACAAACTGGAGTTCGTCACGCCTCCTCCGGAATTTTTCACCATAAACAGGCCAGTAAAGGGCTCAGAAAAACACCAAGCCTTAGAATGTGAAATATTATCTCTCCTAAAAAAAGGTGTAGTTGTTCCAGTTTCACAAGATCAAAAAAGGGTGAGGATTTTATTCTCCCATATTCCTTATTCAGAAACCAAACAAGTCCTACAGACTAATATTCAATTTAAGAAAGCTGAACAAATTATATGGCCTACAAAAGATTCAAGATGGAATCAATCAGATCCACAGTGAATCTCCTATCTCACAATTATTACATGGTAACTATAGACCTGTCAGACGCATATTACCACGTTCCCATACACAGAGCATACCAAAAATATCTCAGGTTCGCAATATTTCTAGAAGATCAGGAGTACCACTTTCAGTTTCAAGCACTCCCCTTCGGGCTGTCTTCAGCCCCAAGAATATTTTTGAAGATTATGGCTGAGGTGACAGGTTATTTACATCTCCAAGGTATAATTGTGGTCCCATATCTAGACGACTTGTTAATAGCAGGTTCTTCCCTTCAGGACCTCCAGGGGTATCTGAAGACAGTGCAGGGAAAGCTGATTGAATTAGGCTGGCTAATAAATACCCAGAAGTCCGATCTAGTTCCCAGTCAGCAAAATAAATTCTTAGGAATCCTCCTAGACTCACACAGCCTAATGTCCTTTTTACAGCCAGAAAAACTGTTCGTTATAAGTCAAAAAATGTCCCAGTTCTGCGATTCCAGAAGAGTGGCCATCAGGGACATCATGACACTGTTGGGACAACTAACATCAACTATTCCGGCAGTCCGAAGGGCCCAGCATCACACAAGGGCATTGCAGAAATTCCTTCTGGAATGCTGAGATGGAAACCAAAGCTCCTTAAACAGGAAAGTAAAAATTCCATGAAAAAGTCAAAATGTCTCTCTTCTGGTGGAAGATAAAAAAGAGTCTCCAAGAGTCTCCAAGGGTTTTTAGGCGACCAACAGATCAGACCGTTATAACGACAGATGCCAGCAGCAAAGGATGGGGAGGTCACTCAGGAAATCAGGTGGTACAGGGCACCTGGAGCCCAGGAATGTCATCAGCCTCTTCAAACGTGAGAGAATTGTCAGCAGTTCTAAAGGTTTCTACACGCCTTCTGCCATATGTAACATCTCATCACATAAAAATATTGTCCGACAACGCAACCACAGTAGCCTACTTAAACCGACAAGAGGGTACAAAAAGCAGAGAACTACAACATCTATCATCTGTCCATCTAAAGGACGAAGAAAACAGAGTGGCAGATTATCTCAGCAGACAATAGGGTATTAGTAAAGACAATAGAAGAAGAGGCACAGTTAATACTGATAGCTTCAGGCCAAAAAGATCCTGGTTTCCCCTACTCTACAATCTGTCGGCAGGTCAATTCTGGTCTCTCCCATCGTATCTGTGACTACTACGCAAGGGTCCCGTGTTCCATCCAGCTGTAATAAAACTTCATTTAACAGCCTGGAAAGTGAACGGATCCACTTGCAACAAAGAGGCCATATCCACTCTGCTTTATTCCAAAAAAGACTCTACCTCCCGGATCTATAGAAGAACATGGAAAGCATTTTTGGAATTTGCTGGGGACAGACTGTACTATAGTCAGGAAGCTAATATTCCTCTCATTCCTTAGATTTTCTGCAGCCATGCCTTGACAAGGGTCTCAGGCCAAATACCATAAAAGTACAGGTCTCAGCTTTGAGTAACTTTCTTGAAGTGAAATTGGCGGACTTACCGTTGATAAAACAGTTTATAAAAGGAGCATTTAGAGTATGTCAATTTGTCCATTCGACCATTCCTCCATGGGACTTGAATCTAGTGTTAGAATTTCTAATGGACGCACCATTTGAGCCTTTGCAAGAAATCCCTCTTAAACTTCTAACCCTAAAAACTACCTTTTTACTAGCAATAACATCTGCTAGAAGAGTAGGGGAGATTCAGGCTTTTTCCTGCAAAGCACCCTATCTCACAGTGTTGGAGGACTGTATTGTCCTTAGACACACCCCAATGTTCCTACCCAAGGTAGCCTCAAGATTCCACCGCCATCAGGATGTGTTACTTCCATCCTTCTGTGAAAATCCAGCTTCCGACTTGGAAAGAAAATTCCATAACTTGGATGTCAGAAGATGCCTGTTAACTTACCTGCAAGTCTCAGAAGTGTTTAGAAGATCGGAATATCTCTTCCTTCAGTATCAAGGCCAGCATAAGGGATCGGCGGCAAGCAAGAGCACCATATCCAGATGGATCCGAAGCACCATCTATTTCTGCTACCTCTAAAAAGGCCTGACCCCCCCCTGAAGGGATCAAAGCACACTCTACCAGAGCCGTCTCGGCCTCATGGACAGAGAATGCCTCTGCCTCGGTTGAACAAATATGCAGAGCAGCCATGTGGAAGAACCCAAATATCTTCTTTAAACATTATAAATTGGATATATTGCAAAATCGTTGTCTGCAGTAGTCCCACCCTAGAGTTTATTTCTCTATTAATCCTCCTGGAGTGCCATTGTGGAGGCGCCGGAGAAAAGAGTCCTATATTATTAACTGAAGCAGGTAAAGGGCTTTTAAAGATTGAGCTTCTACGTTGTTTCCTGTCCTAGGGGAGGTGGGGACACCCTCCTGGAGTGCCGTTGTGGAGGCTATTGGAAAATCCAATTACCGGTAAGAGTAATTGTCTCTTTTCTCAGCAATAATAGCACATATAAACATGGGACCAACACAGATGCCTTCAGCTGCCAAGCTAACATGCAACAAGTCAGTCAGTTCTATAGGTCCAAATCTGCTGGCAGATGCCCTTTAACGGCTGGAGAGCAGTACGGACATGTTTGTGATGAGATAGGTCCCTGAAGTCCAAAGGGCTTAACTAAATGTTTATAGTGATAGTCAATGGTATTGAAGGGGCTCTTCCACTCATCAACTCTGCAAATATGAATCAGGTTGTAGACCCCAGGTAAATCCAGCTTAGAAAATATTCTGGCACCACATAATCATTTAGAAAGCTCTGGCACCACATAATCATTAATGGAAATGGATATTTACTTTAAATAGTAATTTTGTTAAGGCCCCAATAATCAATACAAGGATGGGGTGATCTATTTTTCTTTTTAACAAAAAATAAACTGTCTCCAGTTGGAGAAGAGGACTTACAGATAAAACCTCTGTCTAGATTTTCTTTAATATAACGTGCCATCATTTAAGACTCTGGAGGAGACAATGGGTATACATGTCTGGAGGAGGTGCAATCCCAGACACCAGGTCAATTGGGCAATTATAAAAATGACGGGGTGGCAACAACTCTGCTCCCTTTTTGTGTCTCTGTCCATTTTATGTGTTCTTTTCCTCCACACTCACCAACCTGTTAGACCTCCATTTCACTCTCTTCATAACAGCCCCTCTCTAGTTCCCTCCTCCATGTACAGCTCGCAGCTTGACCTTTCTGAATCATCTCATTATGTCCCAGGGTGCAGCACAATAAGCTCTCCTACAAATCACACAGCCATCTGCTCTTTCTCTTCATACTTTTTGCTTCTAACTTCAGGGAATATCTCTCCTAACCCCGACCCACCATTTTCTAATTAAAAACCCTTCCCTATCTCCCATAGTAACCCTACTAACTTCACAAACATTTGTTGTATGTCCTCTCTTCCCTCTTGTAACTGTGCGCTCTTGGTCCTCTCCTCTTTTCTCTCTATACAGCCCCTATTAGAAAAACTATCAGCAGGTTTGGTTTCCAGTACAATCTCTATGCTAATAACACCCAACTGTATACTTCTACTCATGATATCACCCCTGCAGTACTACATAACAGCAAGTGGCAGTTCCCTGTATCTAACATCATGTCCTCTATATATGAAACTGAATCTTTTAAAAACTGAACATGTATTTCCTCCATCTACTAACCTACCTAAACCTGATATCTCCATCTCAGTGTGTGGCATTACCATCACGCCTAGGCAGGACGCCAGCTGTCTCAGAGTTGTGTTTGACACTGATCTTTACTTTACCTGCTCATGCCTCCTGCCGATCAAAAATATCTTTAGAATCCACCCCTTTCATACTGTGAAAACAACAAAAACTGTCATTGTTGCCCTAATTCATTCCCATATCAGTTACTGTAACTCATTACTGATTGATCTCCCCCTCACCAGACTCTCCCCTCTCCAATCTATCCTGAATGCAGCAGCCAGACTCATCTATTTGTCTAACTGTTAGTCTGATGCATTTTTTTACATGTCCCTCTGTGGCTCCCACACAGTATAATGACCCCCAGTGGCCCCTATACAGTATAATGACCACTAGTGGCCCTTTACATAGTATAATGACCCCACACACTGTATAATGACCCCCAGTGGCCCCACACTCAGTATAATGACCCCACAGCGGCCCTCCATTCAGCATTGGGCCACGGCACTTGCCCGGGTTTGACGGGTTATGACGCCAGCCCTGCCATCACCATGTGCCAATCATTGCACTAGTTGCCCATACAGTACAGGATTCAATTTGAAGTGCTAATTTTTGCCCACAAATCTCTCCACAGTGCTGCACCCCCCTACAGCTCATTTCTGTCTATCATCCTACCTTTGATCTCTGTTCACCCAAAGATTTCCGACTAACATACACCATAATCTGAACCTCATTCCAGTCTCCAAGATTTCTCTCAAGCTGCACAAGTTTTCTGGTGTACCCCAGGGTGGAGTGGCGTGCCTAGGGTGTTTGGCACCCGGGGTGGGTCCTTTCTCTGGCACCCCCCCCCCCCCACCACCCATATAAAAAAAATATGTGCACCCCCTTACAGTAGTATTGCCCACATTGTGCCCTCTCACAGTAGTTGTGCCCTCTCTGTGCCCTTTTCACAGTTGTAATGCCCTCTTTTTGTGCTTATTCACAGTAATAATCCCTATTGTGCCCCTTCACAGTAATAATCCGTATTGTGCCCCTTCACAGTAATAATCCCTATTGTGCCCCTTCACAGTAATAATCCCTATTGTGCCCCCTTCATAGTAATAATTCCATTTGTGTACCCTTCACAGTAATAATCCTCAGTGTGCCCCTTCATAGTAATAATCCCCATTGTGCTCCCTACTCAGTAATAATCCCCATTGTGCCCCCTTCTCAGTAATAATGCCCATTTTGACCCCTTAATAGAAGTAATGCCCACTGTGCTAGTAATGCCCTCTTTTCTCGCTCCATAGTATAAATCCCCACTGTGCCCCCTTCACAATAATAATGCCCACTGTGCCCCTTTCACAGAAATAATGCCCATTGTGCCCCCTTCACAGTAATAATACCCTCTGTGCCCCCTTCATTCTAATAATGCTCTCTGGTTCTGTGCCCCCTCCATAGTAGAAATACCCATTGTCCCCCCTCCACAGTAGTAATTTCCTCTGTTCCCCCTGCACAGTAGAAATGCCCTCTGTGCTCCCTCCATAGTAATAAAGTCCTCTGTGCCCCCTCCATAGTAATAAAGACCTCTGTGCCCCCTCCATAGTATTAAAGACCTCTGTGCCCCCTCCATAGTAATACAGTCCTTGATGTCCCCTCCATAGTAATAAAGTCTTCTGTGCCCCCTCCATAGTAATAAAGACCTCTGCACCCCCTCTATAGTAATAATGCCCTCTGTGCCCCCTCTGTATTAAAAGGGAAAAAAATAAAACACTAACTACTCACCTTGTCCCATTCCTGATGCTCACATACCTCTCTTCCCTGCAGACACAGATCGCTCTGCAGCACTGTGTGGGCTGGGCTTATCCAGATTTCCAGGCTGCAGGCTGAATGGTGGAGCAGGGAGAAGTCTCCCTGCTTCACCATTCACTACATCGGCATGGAGGAAGAAAGGAGAACGGGGAACTGAGCAAGTGACTAACAGGACCGCAGCTGCCGGCGCTCCAGCAATGAGTGCTTCCATCTGTATTAATGGAAGCGCTCATTGCTTCTGGGAGCCCAAACTGGGGGCAGACCGCCCCCCACCCCCCTTAGCATGCCACTGGTGTACCCTACTCAAAGCAATTAGGATAATTCATAGCATCCCCATTTTTAGGCGCTTCCTAAAAACACATCTTTTTAGGTTAGCCTTTTGAATCCCCTGATCTAACTCTCCCCTATTTACTGTCCCCCCCCCCCCCCCACACCAACCTTCAGCATCATTTTTCTGAACCTGATCCATCCCCAAATATCCACACCCCATGCACTCAGAAGCACTACAGATATTATATGATGGCTGTCTCATGCAGCCTTATATCCATTCCACTATTGCATTAAGATGCCAGAGCCATTGTACAACTCAAGCACTTGTTTCCCTTTGTGTTGCCTCTATCTCATCATAGATTGTAAGCTATTACGAGCAGGGTCCTCATTCCTCTTGTTTTTATTGTTGACTTGTCTGTTGCTATGTTATTTATGACTCTGTACATGAACCCTTTGATTGTAAAGAGCTGAGGAATATGTTGGTGCTATATAAATAAAGATTTATTATTATTTCTCAGACGTCAGCAAAACTATGGTATGCTACTGGTAGGCCTTGCAGATTTTGAGTTGCACCCATTACCCTTCTGCACCCATGTTTTCTAGCTTTGGATTTAGATTCAATATTCAGATAATGCAGCATGTCCAGTACTACACTTCCAGTACTACATTTTTATAATCTCCAACAGTCCCCTAGAGAACATAAAAAAACTATGGCTCTCAGACTTTGGAGACACGGAAACAATTTTTTCCCCAAAAATATTAGTTTTAGTGCAGGCATCCCACCTGGTGGGAATTGTAGTTTTACAACATCTGGAGGGCCGCAGTTTGAGGATGCCTGCTTAGTGTCTCTAAAGTCTGAGAGCCATACATATTGGGCACCGCCGCAGCTGTAAAAATCTTCTCTATAAAAATAATATTTAACCCCTTAAGGACACAGCCTTTTTACACCTTAGGACCAGGCCATTTTTTGCAAATCTGACCAGTGTCACTTTAAGTGCTGATAACTTTAAAACGCTTTGACTTATCCAGGCCGTTCTGAGACTGTTTTTTCGTCACATATTGTACTTCATGACACTGGTGAAATGAAGTAAAAAAAAAAATTTTTTTTGCACCAAAAAATACCTAATTTAACAAATTTTTGGAAAAATTAGCAAATTTCAAAGTTTCAGTTTCTCTACTTCTGTAATACATAGTAATACCCCCAAAAATTGTGATGACTTTACATTCCCCATATGTCTACTTTATGTTTGAATTGTTTTGGGAATGATATTTTATTTTTTGGGGATGTTATAAGGCTTAGAAGTTTAGAAGCAAATCTTGAAATTTTTCAGCAATTTACAAAAACTACATTTTTAGGGACCAGTTCAGGTCTGAAGTCACTTTGCGAGGCTTACATAATAGAAACCACCCAAAAATGACCCCATCTAAGAAACTACACCCCTCAAGGTATTCAAAACTGATTTTACATACGTTGTTAACCCTTTAGGTGTTGCACAAGAGTTATTGGCAAATGGGGATGAAATTTGAGAATTTCTTTTTTTTGTCAAATTTTTTATTTTAACCCATTTTTTCCACTAACAAAGCAAGGGTTAACAGCCAAACAAGACTGTATCTTTATTGCCCTGACTCTGCCGTTTACAGAAACACCCAATATGTGGCCGTAAACTACTGTACGGCCACACAGCGGGGCATAGAGTGAAAGGTGCGCCGTTTGGTTTTTGGAGGGCTGATTTTTATGGACTGGTTTATTTACACCATGTCCCATTTGAAGACCCCTGATGCACCCCTAGAGTAGAAACTCCCTAAAAGTGACCCCATCTAAGAAACTACACCCCTCAAGGTATTCAAAACTGATTTTACATACGTCGTTAACCCTTTAGGTGTTGCACAAGAGTTATTGGCAAATGGGGATGAAATTAGCAAATTTCATTTTTTTGTCTAATTTTCCATTTTAACCCATTTTTTCCACTAACAAATCAAGGGTTAACAGCCAAACAAGACTGTATCTTTATTGCCCTGACTCTGCCGTTTACAGAAACACCCAATATGTGGCCGTAAACTACTGTACGGCCACACAGCGGGGCGTAGAGGGAAAGGTGCGCCGTTTGGTTTTTGGAGGGCTGATTTTTATGGACTGGTTTATTTACACCATGTCCCATTTGAAGCCCCCTGATGCACCCCTAGAGTAGAAACTCCCTAAAAGTGACCCCATTTTGGAAACTACGGGATAAGGTGCCATTTTTTTGCGGACTATGTTTAGGGTAAATATGATTTTTGGTTGCTCTATATTACATTTTTGTGACGCAAGGTTACCAAAAATTGAAATTCTGAAATTTCATCTCCATTTGCCATTAACTGTTGAGGAACACCTAAAGGGTTAATGAAGTTTGTATAATTAGTTTTGAATACCTTGAGGGGTGTAGTTTCGTAGATGGGGTCAGTTTTGTGGAGTTTTTACTCTAGGGTGCATCAGGGGGGCTTCAAAAGGGACATGGTGTCAATAAAAAAGGCCATCAAAATCGGCCTTCCAGAAACCATGTCGGTCCTTTCCTTTTGCGGCCTCCCTTTTACTGATACAGCAGTTTACGACCACAAATGTGGTGTTTCTGTAAACTGCAGTATCAGGGTAATAAATATTAAGTTTTGTTTGGTTGTTAACCCTTGTTTTGTTACCGGAAAAAACTGATTGAAATGGAAAAGTGCCAAAAATAGCGGTTTTGGCACCGTTTTTTTTTTTTTTTAACTGTGTTAATCTGGGGGGTTAGGTAATGGGATATTTTTATAGAGGAGATTCTTACGGACGCGGCAATACCTAATAACAATTATTTAGGTTTTTGACTATATTATCTTTTTTGATACAAATCTTTTTTTGGGTATCTCTAAAGTCTAAGGGTCATTTTCTTATTTTTATTTTTTATCCAATTATCTCATGTGGGGACTCATTTTTTGCGGGATGAGCGGACGGTTTTATTGGCACTATTTTGGGGGCTATATGACTTTTTTAACGCTTGCTATTAAACTTTTTGTTATGTAAGGTGACAAAAAAATTCTTTTTTTGCACCTATTTTTTTTTTTTTTTTTGACAGTGTTAATCTGGGGGGGTTGGGTCATGGGGTATTTTTATAGAGGAGATTCTTACGGACGCGGCAATACCTGATAAGTCAACTTTTTTTACAATTATTTTGGTTTTAGACTATATTATCTTTTTTGATTCAATTTTTTTTGGGGGTATCTCTAAAGTCTAAGGGTCATTTTTGTAAAAAAAAAATTATCCAATTATCTCATGTGGGGGCTCATTTTTTGTGGGATGAGCGGACGGCTTTATTGGCACTTTTTGGGGGGCTATATGACTTTTTGATCGCTTGCTATTAAACTTTTTATTATGTAAGGTGACAAAAAAAAACATTTTTTGCACCTTTTTTTTTTTTTTTCCTTGACCGTGTTAATCTGGGGGGTTAGGTCATGGGGTAGTTTTATAGAGGAGATTATTACCGACGCGGCGATACCTAATATGTCTACTTTTAATAAATTATTTTCGTTTTTTTTGGGTGTCTCAAGTCTGAGAACCAGTTTTTTTTTATCCGATGTCAGTGCTAAATTGGGATATAAATTTAGTACTCCATGGAAGTGTGATACTCCCTGAAGCAACCGTCAATGCAGAGGCCCGGATGATCGGGGCAAGTGTCGCACTGAGTAGTCGTGTCCTTCCGTATCCCCCTCCTGCGACACACTCTGCACTTTTTTTGGGTTCGTCCCTTCTTTCCAGTATGGGGGACCACACCTGGAAAGTGTTGGCCAGGGACGATCCGGGCACCTACAGTTCCCGAGGTACTCCGGCCTGCTCTTTCCCGGTCCGAAAAGATCAGGGCCTTGAGGACTGCCTCATAGAACTGGAGGAATGTCCCTGTGCTGCCAGCGCTTCGGGATAGTACAAAAGAGTTGTACATGGCAACCTGCACCAAGTAGACCGCAACTTTTTTGTACCATGCCCGGGTTTTGCGCATGGCGTTATATGGCTTGAGGACTTGATCAGAGAGATCAACTCCTCCCATATACCGATTGTAAGCGACGATACAATCGGGCTTGAGGACCGTTGCCGCGGTACCTCGCACAGGGACAGGGGTGATGCCGTTACCATGAATTGTGGACAGCATAAGGACATCCCTCTTGTCCTTATACCTGACCAGCAACAGGTTTCCAGTGGTAAGGGCACGGGTCTCACCCCTAGGGATAGGTACCTGGAGGGGGTGGGCAGGGAGGCCGCGTTGATTTTTCCGCACGGTCCCACAAGCGGACGTGGATCTGGCGGCAAGGGACTGGAACAAGGGGATACTGGTATAAAAGTTATCCACGTAAAGGTGGTAACCCTTATCCAGCAGTGGGTACATAAGGTCCCACACAAGTTTCCCGGTAACACCCAGAGTGGAGGGACATTCTGGGGGTTGAATCCGGGAATCTCGCCCCTCGTATACACGAAATTTGTAAGTGTACCCTGAGGTACTCTCACAAATTTTGTATAGCTTCACGCCATACCTCGCCCGCTTGGAGGGCACATACTGGCGGAAAATGAGTCTCCCCTTGAACGCAATGAGAGACTCATCAACCGCGACCTCTCTTCCAGGTACATAGGCCTCCATGAATTTGGCCCCAAAGTGATCGATGACCGGCCGTATCTTGTACAGACGGTCATGGGCAGGATCACCTCGGGGGGGACATGCTGCATTATCGGAATAATGCAGACATTTCCGGATGGCCTCAAACCGGGAGCGTGTCATGGCTGTACTGTAAAGTGGGGCCTGGTATAGGACGTCCCCACTCCAGTACAGCCTGACACTGGGTTTTTTGACCAGGCCCATATGCAGCACGAGGCCCCAAAATGTCCTCATTTCGGCTGCACTGACCGGCGTCCAGCCACCGGGCCTGGCCAAAAAGGAGCCCGGGTGTTGAGCGACGAACTGTTGGGCGTACAGATTCGTCTGCTCCACCATCAGATTTACCAGTGGGTCACTGAAAAAATGACAAAAAAAGTCATATTCAGTGTAGCCCACTGTGGAAATCTGGATTCCTGATTGGCCTACAAAATCAGGAATCACAGGCTCGTATCGCTCTGGGCTACACCAGACAAGTTCACCGGCAGGGGGCTCCGGTGGATTTAACTGGTGGGCCGGGAAACCAGTACGAGCCCCAGAGCTGCTCGTACTAGTGTGGGCTACAGGGTCCCTAACATGGCGGTCCCCTTGCTCCGCCTGGCGGCGTCTCCGCCGCCTTGGGGGCTCATCATCATCGCTAGATGATGAGGAGGATGCGGATGACAACAGGAATGTGGGGTCATCCTCATCCTCACTGGGACTCTCGGAGTCAGAGGCAATCTGGGCGTATGCCTCCTCGGCCGAGAACGTCCGGCGGGCCATAGGGGAGTGTGTGTCTGCGTGTATATGTGCGTGTGTGTAACTCTTTATTTTGTGTGCGTGTGTGTGGGGGCTCGGGTGTTCACGAACTCACCCTAAAACTAACAGAAAAAAAATAAAATAAACTAACTAAAAAAAGGGCAAAAAATGTGGGGAAAAAAATTCAAAACCGCTGATCAACCGTCCGAAGTTGATCAGCGGTGGGGTGTGCGATGCGCTAACAGTGGCCGGACACTAAGTGCCGGCCACAGTCAGCGTACACGAAAAAAAAAAAAAATACCCCAATAAAGGTGGGGGGGGGGGCAGGGGGTGGGGGGGGCAAGTGGCAGCACCCCTGGGGGGTCTAGGGTCACACAGCTGTGCTGTGAACCCCAGACACCCTAACTTAGGGTGATGCAATCAAAGTTCAGAAACTAACTTTCCCTTTTTTTTCCCTGCCTAAACCAAACTTTCCCTAGCTGTCCCTATGTACCTGATGGGGTCCTGGGGGGCACAGATCGGGTCCTGGGGGGCACAGATCGGGTCCTGGGGGGCACAGATCGGGTGCAGGCAGACACGTGCAGGCAGCTCCTCTCTCCTTCGGCTCCGGAACACAAAAGGAGGAGGAGAGGAGCGCCTGCCTCTTTTGAATCTGCCGCCGGACCGCCCACAGACCAATCAGAAAGCGATCCTGAGTGGTGATGTCACCATCACCACTCAGGATCGCTGGATGGTGATTGGTGGGGTGAAATCACACCACCATCACCATCCTGTTCCGGGTTATCGGGACTTCAGAGACCCGAATAACCCGGAAACGCCGAAAACCGCAGGTCTGAATTGACCTGCGGTTTTCTGCGATCGCATACATGGGGGGGTCACCGGACCCCCCGGCGCATTTGCTCCAAGTGCCTGCTCAATGATTTGAGCAGGCACGGGGTTCCGATCACCGCCCGCCGTGCGGCGGTGATCGAAAATGCACAGGGCGTACATGTACGCCCTGTGTCCTTAAGTACCAGGGCACAAGGGCGTACCTGTACGCCCTATGTCCTTAAGAGGTTAACCCAACCCCCCTCGATGAACAGCAGTAAAAAAAATGAAGTGTAATAGCGAGCGATCAAAATGTCATATGCACCCCCAATTAGTGCCAGTAAAACCGCCATTTCATCCCGCTAAAAATTTGCTACTACATTAGATAGTCACCCAAAAAAAAAAAAAAAAATTGTAGCTCCCAAGCTATGGAGATACTAAAATATTTTTATTTGGTTCCTAAAATGATAATATAGTGTAAAATCTAAATACATTTTAAAATGTAGACATATTATGTATCGCCGCGTATTTCCATTTGAATCCTTTTTTTCCGGTATCGCCGCGTAAGTAATAATATGCCCTATAAAAATAACATTTGACCAAACCCCTCGGATGAACAGCGTTAAAAATATAAAATAAAAACGGTGCCAAAACACCTATTTTTTGGCAAAATTTCCATTTGAATCCTTTTTTTCCGGTAATAAAGCAAGGGTTAACAGCCAAACAAAACTAAATATGTATTGCCCTGATTCTATAGTTTTCAGAAACACCCCATATGTGGTCGTAAATGGCTATATAGCCACACAGCAGTGCATAGAACGAATGGAACGCCATATGGTTTCTGGAAGGCAGATTTTGATGGACTGGTTCATTTACACCATGTCCCATTAGAAGCCCCCCCTGATGTAGCCTAGACTAGAAATTCCAAAAAAGTGACCCTATCTAAGAAACTACACCCCTCAAAGTATTCAAAAGTTACTTTACAAACTTTGTTAACCCTTTAGGTGTTCCACAAAACTAAATAGCGAATGTAGAAACAATTTTAGAATTTAAATTTTTTGTTACCTTGCCTCAAAAAAGTGTAATATAGAGCAACCAAAAATCATATTTACCTTAAAATAGCCCCAAAACAACAACCACCTTACCCTGTAGTTTCCTAGCTAGGGTTACTTTTATGGAGTTTCTACTCTAGGGGTGCATCAGGGGGCTTGAAAGGGTACATGGTGTAAATAAACCAGTCCAGCAAAATCTGCCTTCCAAAAACCATATGGTATTCCCCTCCTTCTATGTCCTGCCGTTTAGCCAAATAGCAGTTTACGACCACATATGGGGTGTTTCTAAAAACTACAGAATCAGGGAATCCCATATTGAGTTTTGTTTGACTGTTAACCCATTTTTTTCCCAGTAATAAAGTAAGGGTTAAAATGGAAAATTTTCCAAAAAATTGAAATTCCAAAATTGTTTCTCCATCTGCCATTAACTCCTGTGGAACACCCATATTGAGTTTTGTTTGGCAGTTAACCCTTGCTTTGTTCTTGGAAAAAATTGATTATATTGGAAAATTTTCCCAAAAATCTAAATTCTTAAATTTTATGTCCATTTGCCATGAAGTCTTGTGGAAGACCTAAAGAGTTAACACAGTTTGTAAAATCAGTTTTAAATACCTTGAGGGGTGTAGTTTCTAAAATGGGGTCATTTCTGGGTGGTTTCTATTACGTAAGCCTCACAAAGTGACTTCAGACCTGAACTGGTCCATAGAAAGTGGGATTTGGAAAATTTCTGAAAAATTTCAAAATTTGGTTCTAAACTTCTAAGCTATGTAACATCCCCAAAAAATAAAATGACATTCCCAAAATGATACAAACATATAGACATACGGTACAGACCAAAAGTTTGGACACACCTTCTCATTCAAAGAGTTTTCTTTATTTTCATGACTATGAAAATTGTAGATTCACATTGAAGGCATCAAAACTATGAATTAACACATGTGGAATTATATACATAACAAAAAAGTGTGAAACAACTGAAAATATGTCATATTCTAGGTTCTTCAAAGTAGCCACCGTTTGCTTTGATTACTGCTTTGCACGTTCTTGGCATTCTATTGATGAGCTTCAAGAGGTAGTCACCTGAAATGGTTTTCACTTCACAGGTGTGCCCTGTCAGGTTTAATAAGTGGGATTTCTTGCCTTATAAATGGGGTTGGGACCATCAGTTGCGTTGTGGAGAAGTCAGGTGGATACACAGCTGATAGTCCTACTAAATAGACTGTTAGAATTTGTATTATGGCAAGAAAAAAGCAGCTAAGTAAAGAAAAATGAGTGGCCTTCATGCTTTAAGAAATGAAGGTCAGTCAGCCCGAAAAATTCGGAAAACTTTGAAAGTGTCCCCAAGTGCAGTCACAAAAACCATCAAGCGCTACAAAGAAACTGGCTCACATGCGGACCGCCCCAGGTAAGGAAGACCAAGAGTCACCTCTGCTGCGGAGGATAAGTTCATCCGAGTAACCAGCCTCAGAAATCGCAGGTTAACAGCAGCTCAGATTAGAGACCAGGTCAATGCCACACAGAGTTCTAGCAGCTGACACATCTCTAGAACAACTGTTAAGAGGAGACTGTGTGAATCAGGCCTTCATGGTAGAATATCTGCTAGGAAACCACTGCTAAGAACAGGCAACAAGCAGAAGAGACTTGTTTGGGCTAAAGAACACAAGGAATGGACATTAGGAAATTTGTGCTTTGGTCTGATGAGTCCAAATTTGAGATCTTTGGTTCCAACCACCGTGTCTTTGTGCGACGCAGAAAAGGTGAACAGATGGACTCTACATGCCTGGTTCCCACCGTGAAGCATGGAGGAGGAGGTGGGGTTGCTTTGCTGGTGACACTGTTGGGGATTTATTCAAAATTGAAGGCATACTGAACCAGCATGGCTACCACAGCATCTTGCAGCGGCATGCTATTCCATCCGGTTTGCGTTTAGTTGGACCATCATTTATTTTTCAACAGGAAAATGACCCCAAACACACCTCCAGGCTGTGTAAGGGCTATTTGACCATGAAGGAGAGTGATGGGGTGCTGCGCCAGATGACCTGGCCTCCACAGTCACCGGACCTGAACCCAATCGAGATGGTTTGGGGCAGTGGCGTACACACAATCCATGGGGCCCCTGTGCGAAATTGATCCATGGGCCCCTCCGCCACCGCCCCCACCAGTGGCGGATCCAGAGCCTGGTCTTATGGGGCCCCTGTGTCCCCGTCCACCCTCAAGCCACACCCACGCACAGCCCTACCTATATATCGCGCCCATACCTCTTACATCCAGTGACGTCTCCTTTGATGTACAGTAGATGTTCCCTTTCTTCATCTTCTCCATTCAGACCGGACCACCATGATGATTTCTTTCAGCCATCTCTCATCTCTGCAGAGTTTGACAGACAGACATCTTAGTTTCCTACCCCCATTAGACCCCCAGTCAGCCCCCATCAGACCTCAGATCAGCCCAGACCCCCAGTCAGCCTCCATCAGACCTCAGATCAGCCCAAAGAAGCCTCCATCAGACCCCCCACTCAGCCACCAGATCAATCATCAGCCCAAAGACCCCCCAGTTATCCCCCATGCCCATCAGACCTCAGATCAGCCCAAAGACCCCCCACTCAGCCACCAGATCAATAATCAACCCAAAGACCCCCAGCCATCCCCCATGCCCATCAGGCCTCACATCAGCCCAAAGACCCCCCCCCTATCAGCCACCAGATCAATCAGCCGAATTTCCTTGCTTTGATGGGATTGCCAGATTGGGACCTGGGCTGATTTGATCATCTGAGGGGTCTTTGAAAGCAAAGACCCCTCAGACGATCAGATCAGCCCAGGCCCCAATCTGGCAATCTCATCAAGAAATTCAGGCTGCCCCCCAGGGCCCCACTGTTGCAGTAGGGGGCCCTGGCCTGCTGCTGAGAACAATGACCTGCAGCAGTGGGGCCCTGGGGCAACCTGAATTTATTGATGGGATTGCCAGATTGGGGCTTGGGCTGATCTGATCATCTGAGGGGGTCTTTGAAAGCAAAGAACGTCTTTGCTTTCAAAGACCCCCTCAGATGATCAGATCAGCCGAGGCCCCAATCTGGCAATCCCATCAAAGCAAGGCAGATGGCCCCTGGCAGATGATTGGGGGGATAGGGTTTACAGTCACTGGCACTCGTCTCTGGCAGGAAAAGCCCGCAGCAACAGGGCACACTGAGGCCCCCAGCCCCCCAGGCATCCCCCCTGGCAGATAACCGGGGGGGGAGGGTTTACAGACTACAGTCACTGGCACTCGTTTCTGGCAGGAAAAGCCCGCAACAGGGCACACTGAGGCCCCCAGGCATTCCCCCTGGCAGATGACGGGGGGTAGGGTTTACAGTCACTGGCACTCGTCTCTGGCAGGAAAAGCCCGCAGCAACAGGGCACACTGAGGCCCCCAGCCACCCCCCCCTGGCAGGGGTCATCTGCCAGGGGGGATGCATGAGGAGCTGGGGGCCTCAGTGTGCCCTGTTGCTGCGGCCCTGCAGGCTTTTCCTGACAGAGATTGCCGCCGCTAAACCCCCCCGCGTCATCTACCACTCCAGGGGGGGTGCCTGGGGGGCTGGGGGCCTAGTGTGCCCTGCCGCTACCCCCCGGTCATCTGCCAGGGGGGGTGCCTGGGGGCTTAGTGTACCCTGCTGCTGCTGCTACCCCCATCCCCCCCCGATCATCTGCCAGGGCCCGGGGGTGCCTAGGGGGCGTAGTGTGCCATGCTGCTGCTGCCGCTCCCCCCCACGGTCATCTGCCAGGGGGGGTTCCTGGGGGCCTAGTGTGCCCTCCTGCTGCTGCCACTACACCCCCCCCCGGTCATCTGCCAGGGGGGCTGCCTGTGGGGCTGGGGGCCTAGTGTGCCCTCCTGCTGCTGCTGCCGCTACCCAGGCCCCCCCCCCCCCCCCCCGGTCATCTGCCAGGGCCCAGGGGGGTGCCTGGGGGGGATGGGGGCCTAGTTTGCCCTGTTGGCTGCTGCTGCCGCTTCACCCATCCCCCCCCCCAGGGTCCGGTCCGGTACGCTCCCCCCGGCTTTTACTTACCGACCGTCGCGTTCACGGGCCCGGCGCCGGCGCTGACGTGAGTGACCGCAGGAAGGAGGGAGGAAGGAGGGAGGGAGGAAGGAGGAGGAGGGAGGAAGGAAGGAGGAGGAGGGAGGGCGGGCCCGGGGGGCAACTTATGTGACGGATGGATCATGCATGCCAGACTGAGACGCAGCTGCAGCAGGGGCCCCAGGGGTCCGCAGGCGTACCCCTATATGTACGCCACTGGTTTGGGGTGAGCTGGACCGCACAGCAAAGGCAAAAGGGCCAACAAGTGCTAAGCATCTCTGGGAACTCCTCCAAGACTGTTGGAAGAACATTTTAGGTGACTACCTCTTGAAGCTCATCAAGAGAATGCCAAGAGTGTGCAAAGCAGTAATCAAATCAAAAGGTGGCTACTTTGAAGAACCTAGAATATGACATATTTTCAGTTGTTTCACACTTTTTTGTTATGTATATAATTCCACATGTGTTAATTTATAGTTTTGATGCCTTCAGTGTGAATCTACAATTGTCATAGTCATGAAAATAAAGAAAACTCTTTCAATGAGAAGGTGTGTCCAAACTTTTGGTCTGTACTGTATGGGGAATGTAAAGTCATCAAAATTTTTGGGGGTATTACTATGTATTACAGAAGTAGAGAAACTGAAACTTAGAAATTTGCAAATTTTATTTTATTTTTTAAATTTTACATTTTTTTTGTGCAAAAGAATTAACTTTTTTGACCCAATTTTAGCAGTGTCATGAAGTACAATATGTGACGCAAAAACAATCTCAGAACAGCTTGGGTAAGTCAAAGCGTTTTAAAGTTATCAGCACTTAAAGTGACACTGGTCAGATTTGCAAAAATGGCCAAGTCCTTTAGGTGAAATAGGGCTGAGTCCTTAAGGGGTTAAACAGGCTGAACTGGTCAGGCATTTGGAATGGCAGGTTGATTCCCATTGTAGAATCTCACTGGACTTCCAATCCAGGACTTCACTATGCAGATGGGGCCAGGGCAGTCCCAGCAGCAGGGAAGTAGAGGACTTCAGAAGAACCAGCAGGGAGATCTTTTGAGAGTGGAGTGCACCGATTTGCTAATCTATGGGCACAGTGATCTGAATGGACTCAGAGAGCCCTCCAATCGACAGATGTCACCACCAGAGGTCTCAAGCTGCTGCACAGTTACCTGATACTAATTCACCACAGCCTGATGCAGGACGTTTCCTGTCGAACCATAATCCCGGACGGCCGTCACAGTGAACAAAGTACCAGGGAAGGACAAGGTCACTAGTACAGGCAATCTCGGAGAGCACTGATCTTCACCTAGGATAGCCTCTCCCACTGACCTTAGGCTCTGGAGTTTGCTGTCTTGAGAGGACAGTTGTGAGCATACTGACCTTTGTCTCCCCAATACATACACAGATTATTAGGATGCCTGTGCATGTGCTCATTAGCCTGATCTTGTTCATTTGCATAGGCTCTGGTCCAGTAGCTGAGGGGAGGCAGTAGGACATGGAGAAAGTGGACTCTGGAACTTTGGCGCTAATCAATAGGCTCTTCTTTCACGAGCTGCCTCCTTGTAACATTCTCTGAACTGCAGGTAGATACTTGAGGCTGAAGAGATCAGTGTCCAGAGTAAAGGGTATGTTGCAACCCACCAGTTCATCCTTGTATCATCACGAAAGGGCTTCTCAGAAGGCTGCAACTAGCGCTTCTTTATTCTAGTCCAGCTCCAAGGCCACAGTTCGGAACTGGATGGCATATTTACCTATCAGAGAGTTCCTTGGTGTAGCCATAAGGAGGAATCTTCTGAATGTGTCCAGGAACTGTTGCAAAATATTTGTGAATGTTTCATTCTTTTCCCCCATGAAGGATTTGGCCAAGCTAGGGTCTTTCAACAGAAGTGGGAAATTATAAATGTCACTTTGGCATGGTTGGACGAAAACTCAAAATGATTCTTACATTAGTTTATAAACCCATTACATAACTTAGGATCCCCCTCATAACGTGGAGGAGGAAACAAACATGGCCCAGAACCTCCTGTGGGAGTAGCTTGAGAAGACATTTTGGGTGCTGCAGCTGCAGCGGACGGTTGCAGCACTGATGCAATAGTCATCGGTAAAGCCAGACAGGAGGACACGTTATACAGGTATGCCAGTATTTTTTCCTAGCATTTGCATCGCTGAGACACTTCTTTAAATAGTTCTGTCAAACCCATTCAGGGTGGGCCAGAGGGGTCCATAGCCTGAGCTTACAGTTAAGGGAAGTGGTTGTGGGCCCCCTGTACCAACCAATCAGTTTAGCTAAGGGCTAACTCTATGGGAGTTATTATGGCAGTCCCCCAGTATTCAACCTTTAACTCCTATACAGGCATCTGGACTTTGCTTCAGGGGAGCTACCAAGCAATTACCTCTTAACATAGTCCCAGTGTAGTTGGCAGGTGAACCACAGGGGTCATAGACACAGAGGTGAAGCACCAAGGGGCCAGGCCAATATGAATAGTCTGGAGACCATGTGCTAATGTCAGGGCAAACAGCACACAAGCGTATTCATGAGACATGTCTGAGGTCAGGGTATGCGACAGTAAGGCAATCTGAGAAACGGGCTAAAGTCAGGGCATGCAGTTGGTAGTCAGTAGTCAGATTAGATTACGGTACTGGGTGGTCAGAATGAGAATACTCCTTAAATACCCAGAAACAGCAAGCCATAAGTTGGGAAAACATTTGGACATGCATAACAGAAGATGTGCAGGCTAAGTAAGGGTAAGCAGGCACACTCAATTCGGGTACAAGTCAATAATTTATTAGTATGTTAATAGTTAATAGTTGTATATTGGGTGGATAGTTGTTTTAAAATATACTTGAGGGTATAGTTGTTTAATGTGATAGTGGGGGATCACCTACTTAGTAGTAAGTACTTTATATACAACAAGAAGTATAAAAGTGTATCAAGAAAAAGAGTATAATAAGAGTATATGCTAGATTATCAAGTAGCAGAAGCAAGTAAAAAATCAAGTAAAAATCCGGAATAAAAATGCAGTCTGTAAAGGTTTTCAAAAATATATGCAATCTGTAAAAGCTTTAAAAAAAAAATATTTTCATATACTAGTGGCCACTATTTAGAGGAAAAAAGTCAATGAAATAGATAGATAAAATTGATGACGGTATCTTCAATGATGAGGCAGTCCTTTGTCGAGGTAAAATCAATTCTGAGCAGAGAATGACTACGCCTAATCCAGGATAAGTATTGTGCTGTTACAATATATTTCACATGGAGTAGTAGGCATAGGTATACACTTGTAATTCTTTAGGCAGTCTGATAAGTTGTTAAATTAATGTGCCAAGCTGTGGAGTGAAGCGGAGCTCTGTGCCTGAGTGCGGCGTCCCGCACGGTCTCTGGCTTCAGAGATCACTTACCCCTCCTAGCGCTGGCTGTATTACGTCCTCCGGCAGTGGTCCGCAGTTCCTGGAAGGCTGTGTAGTCGATAGCGTCCCTCGTGTTGCCTAGGACGCTGGGGGCGTGGTTCGCACGTCTGGTGAGTGACATCAGCGGTCTCGTGATCGCGATCCTATTCAGAGTTTGTTCTCCGTAATCCTCCTGCTTTGTTTCAGGGTGACGGTTGGTACAATAATCCTCGGCTGCTTAAACGCGTTTCGGGACGCAGTCCCTTCATCATTCAAAGATGCTAGCAGCTGAGAGTGCCACCAGCAGGAGAGTGGGAAAGTGGCATTTAAGACTGCAGGGGACAGCTGGGCAGCAGTGGGTGTGGAGTGCCAGCAAAGCAATTCACAGCTACTGGTACTATCCAACTTTTTTATTCAACTCCATCAACCTCTTTAATTCTCATTTTGTAAGGCTGGAATCACACTTTTTTTGTGGCATTTTATGCAGATAAGTGGTGGAACTACAGTGAAGGCAGGCTGTGTGACTGCTATAGGGCCCAAGAGAAGGGGGGCTTGCCCTGGACTATTACAACTTCTATTTCAACCAATTGTAACATTATAAAATCTTATGGACTGAGCTCGCCCTAGTGGTGGCTGCAGGTAGTTGTATAATATACTGTGTGAGGGAAGCAGGAAATGTTTTAGTTCTTTGGTATACATTGAGAAATATGGTGTGAAAAACATTTTCATAAAGCACCTGTTAAAATTTTCCTGACCTACAAGTCACATAAAGTGGGAGAGGCTAAAGGTTACAAAAAAACAAAAAACATAAATTCATCAGAAATCTCAGGCATTGTGCTATACATTCTTTCTTAAAATATTTTATGTATTGACATTTTGCAACAAAAACAATGGTGACAATGAACTATAACAAGTAGGTGATTACACTTAAGACATAAAAGTAACATGTCCAATGATCAGAAAGTGTATAAGCTAAATAGTTTATTACTAGTGATGAGCGGCAGAGGTCATATTCGAATTCGCGATATTTTGCGAATATTTTGTAAAATATTTGTTGAATATTTGCAAATTAAAAAATTCGCAATTTTTTTTACTCGCAAAAATCGTCAAGGTAATGATTGTGTAATATGCAAATTTTTGGAATGCAAATTTTCGGATTCGAATTTTTTATTGCAAATTTCTCAACGTACAACTATTAGACAAAGAAGATTATAGCACTATATTAGCTAAATTGCTCTATATTCGATTTTTTTTCGAATATTCGCTATATTGCTATAACTTCGTTTTTCTAATATTCGTAATATTCTAAAACAAGAATATATAGCAATATAGCGAATATTCGAAAAAAATGTATATAGAGCAAAATTCGCACTACTACTGCTCCTAAAGTCAAGTATATTGCAGCCTTCTTATTGGCCCACAAGCTAGAAGCAGGGAGGGATCATGTGTACTGATAAAAAAAAAATAGAATAAAAAAAAATAAGGGAATTTTTTTTTTAATATTCTAAATTATGAATATATATAACTATATTCGAAAAATTCGCGAATTTTCGAAGTACCTATATTCGCAATAAAAATTCGAAATTCGAATATTCGTGATCAACACTATTTATTACATGACCTTAAATAAGAAGACCACCTTGTAGCTCTCTAAGGCTACTTTCACATCTGCATTTTTGCTGGATCATAGTAACTAGTGTTGATCGAGCACCAAAGTGCTCGTGCCGAACACATCGGTATGCTCGTGTGCTCTACCGAGCACCAAGCAAAATGCAAGTCAAGTCAATGGGAGAAGAGGGTTTCTGGTTCACAAAAAAAGGTTAGAAATTGATGGAAACCCCATCATAATGGTTTGGAAACAGCATTAAGAGGAGAGCTGGATGCATCTTGGATTCCTATTATCTACAACATACAATAGACAACCACACAAAGGCTACATGCCAAAAGCCACATATGTGCAAGCCATCAATCTATCCATGAGACAGATAACAGGCTTAGTCAGTATACCTTACAATGGCAGCTTTGTGCACTATGAGACATTCCAAACCAGCTCTCATCTGACTGAGAATCAGTAAGCCTCAAAGATACTTCAGATCTGTTGAATGGCTTGGAGACGAAACGTTTTCCGATTGTCGTAACATAATATTCAATAACATTTCCATACAGTTTTGTCATGTAAGAACTCATTTGCATAAACATGGGCATACAGGAAAGACATATCTACACTACTCATGAACAGCGCCATCTATTGAAATCATAGTCTTGTCATAAGACTATGAAAAGAATAGATGGGCGCTGTTCATAAGTCATTACAAGCAGGGCAATAGTCCTCAGATACACCCTAGCAAGCTTTCATTACCGCAGATAAAGTGCTAGAAAATGTGTGAATGATAGCAGCAATCCGATATACACTCCTCCAACCTTCTACCCATCTTCTCCCCCAACACAGCTGCCCGTTCCCCATTGAGGCGCAACCCATCCCTACGATAAAACCTGTAGCCGAGAGAGAAGTCAGCCCAGTTCTCCAGGAACCCAAACCCCTCCTTCCTACACCAGTTCTTGAGCCACTTGTTAACCTCCCTAATCTCCCATTGCCTTTCTTGTGTGGCTTGTGATACTGGCAGTATTTTGGAAAATACTATCTTTTGAGGTCCTTTCCCTAAGCTTTTGACCTAAATCCCTAAAATTATTTTTAAGGACGCTCCACCTACCTCTAACTTTGTCATTGGTTCCGATATGGACCATGACCGCTGGATCTTCTCCAGCCCCTCCCAATATTCTGTCAACCTGATCTGCAATGTGTCAAACTCGAGCGCCAGGAAGACAACACACCGTTCGACGATCCCGGTCTTTGTGACCGATTGCCCTATCTGTACCCCTAATCAGTGAGTCTCCCACTACTAGCACCTGTCTGGCCTGCACTGCTCTCCTGGTCCCATGCTTACTGGAGCTGACATTCCCCTGGCTGGCAGAGGAAGTGTCCGGCTGCAGCAGTGCTCTCTCTGAACTCACATCCCTCTCAACTGCCAACCTTGCATACTTGTTGGGGTATGTCAGATCAGGGCTCGCCTCCCTGGCACTCTTCCCTCTACACCGCTTTCTGTTATCCAGTAAGCTACCTCACTTTCCTCAGCCTCCACGCTACCACCCTCCCCCATATCTACCCCAAAGAGTGCTTGCTCAGTGAGCAGCAAACTCTTTTACAAATTGTCAATGCCTCTCAGTGTTGAAACTCGCCCGTTTAGATACTCGATGTGCGATTCCAAATGGGCATTTCGCTCACATTTTAAACAAAGATATGCACCCTCAAACGGCTATTCCAGGACTGCATATATTAAACAATATGTGCACTGGACTGCGCTGTCAATAATGGGACACATACTAAATGGGGATTACGCAAGAAAAGAGAAAAATGCAATATAATGCAGTGATAAGAAACTGATTTACTGCAGTCCCCCACTAAAGTCCCTGAATCTGCAGTCATTTAATCTAAAGTCATACACTTAATACAAACACACACAAAAAAAACACGCGAACACTCATAAACTCGCGTTATTTGCCTGCTTGTATAAATGGAGCTCTCGCAACAGCCTGTTTTTTTCCCCTCTGGATCCGTTATGATAATACAACCGCCTGCATCCGTTATGAACGGATCTGGTTGTATTATCTCTAAAATAGCCATGACACTTTCGTGTCTAGAGAAAACTGATCCATCACCATTGACTTACATTGTAAGTCTTGACGGATCCGTCTTGCTCCGTATCCCAGGATGCACTCAAAAACACTGTTTGCAGCGCTTTTGTGTGCATCATGGAAACGCAATGAAATGGAACGGTATGCATTCTGGTGTACTCCGTTCCCTTCAGTTCAGTTTTGTCCCTATTGACAATGAATGGGGACAAAACTGAAGCATTTTTTTTCACCACTATTAAGATCGTATTTATGACGATCTCAATAGCGGAAAAGGGAAAGTGCAGGTGTGAAAGTAGCCTAATATTATTGGTTGTCACCTGTTAAAACAATCCTAATAACTATCGCCACTTAGAATGTGGGGGAGGATATAATCAGTGGCGCACCTACAAGGGGGGTCCAGCAGGTCTGGACCTCCCCTAGGACAACCAGTGCACAATTATTATTTTTATTAATCCCGCAGGGCCACACCGCCCATCATTACAGACGGCGCAACCCTAGTTCTAGTTGCCGGCGGTGGTTGGGGGGGCAGTAGGAGATGAGCGCTTCCATTGTGGAAGCGCTCATCTACATATTAATTTGTATCGCTGTCCTCAGGACAGCGATACAGATGACTGTGCTGCGGCGTCCCGGCAGGGCAGGGGAGGAAGAGGCGTCTCCCTTCCCTGTTCTTCTGATAGGCGACAGGCACTAATGCCTGCAGCCTATCAGAGGCCGGCTCAGGCGGCGCAATGACATCATTATCATCGCGCCGCCTGAGCCGGGCAGCACACAGCAGGGACACAGGCCGGAAGAGGCGTGAATCGCAACACTGCTGATGAAGGTAAGCATTAGTGGGTTGTTGTTTTTTTTGGGGGGGGGAGCTGGCACTATGGTGGCATCTGACATTTCTTACAGCCCCATTTTTTGGGGGTGGCATTCTGGGGGCATTTATTTCTTGCACATTTTGGAGGGGGCACTATGGGGTCATTTCTTACTGGCACATTATGGGGGGGCACCATGGGGGAGAGGAGCACTATGGGTGCATCTGGGGGCTCTAAAGGGGCTTATTTTATTGACAAATTTAGGGGGGGACACTATGGGGCATCTGGTGGCACTATAGGGGAATTATTTGGGGGCACTATGGGGAAGTGGGGGCTCTAAAGGGGCCTTTTTTCTTATTGGCACATTAAGGGGGGCACTATGGCATCTGGTGCCACTAAGGGGGCATTTTTTACTGGCACATTATGGGAGGCACTATAGGGGAGAGCGGCACTATGGGGCATTATTTGGGGCACTATGGGGGAGTGGAGCATATTGGGGCATTTGGTGGCACTAAAAAGGGGCATTTTTTACTGGCACATTATGTGGGAGAGGAGCACTATAGGGGCATCTGCTGGGGGCACTATATAGGGGTATTTTATACTGGCATACATTATGGGGACATTAGCTCAACTGCGGGCACTAAGCAGGGGTATTTCATGTACTGTCATATTATAAGGAGAACTATTACTACTAGGGGGTATTATGGGGAGCTTTACTACTACTGGGGGGGGGCTATGAGGAACATGATTACTAGTATGGGCACTATAGGGGCATTATTACTACTAAGTGTGCTCTGACAGAGAATTATTTCTATTGGTAGGATTTTGGAGAGGACTGTTACTTTGGGGGGCACCCTGGCACAGTATAAGCTTGGCACAATTATTTTTGGGGGACGTTATCTTTATACTATTAGTGTCTGGGCGCAGTTAATTTTTAGACTACTGTGTGCCAATAATTGTTGGAGGGACACTATCTGTGTTGCAGTAGTATTTCTGGGGTTACTTTTTCTGCAGTATAGTATTGGGGTGGCAGGAAAGGGTGTTCAGAAGATGTGAAGATGATGGAAATGTGGGAAACTAATGTCTGTTTGTCAATCTCTGCAGAGACGGGAGATGGCTGAAAAATCATCATGGCAGACTGGTCTGAGTTGAGAAGATGAGGAAAGAGAATGTCTACAACAAAGGTGACATCACTGGATGTAAGAGGTATGTGGCGCTATGTAGGAGAGGAGATGCTCCGGCTCCTCCCCCTGCCATTTGCAGAAGGAGGATTCAGAGCTGGGTGAGGACAGCCAAAGGGGGCAGCAGGGCACGGGCGGGTGGCAGAAGGTGGGGGGGAACCACAGGCCTGGGAGGGAGGATCTGGGGAGGGAAAAGCTTCCTGGCTGTAGCCTGCTGTTTATTGTATGATGTGAAGCAGGCAGTGCAGCCAGGACAGGCCTCCCCTCTCCGTATGATGTGTAGAGACAGGCCTCAACACTAGAATTTCAGCTGTACAGTGTTTGTTGGGAGTGGCCCATTATATGTAGATGGAGCTTTTAATAATGGGTGGGGCTCCAAATTGTGTATGGCATGCTACACGTGCCGCATTTTTGCACTCCAACAGAGCTTTTAGAAATTGCCAGGCAAAAGAATCAGTGCAACACGCTACGCGCCACACATTTTTACATATTGAGGGGGTTTTGAAAAAATGGGCGGGCAAAAGATTTTGCACAGCGCACTACACGTACCACATTTTTTGCCTATCAAACCCCCCCTACACAAAGTTCCTGGGTGCTCCCCTGGGTATAATGGGAGAAGAATAGATATATTGGTGGGAGAGGGGGCCACCATTCTCCTGGTGATTCTGTCTAGGTATCATAAGTTATGTTATGTCATTCCTGAGTGCACAGTCAAAGTACAAGGTGCAAAGGTATTTTATGATATGTGCTATACATTCTGAATTACCTGGGAATAAGTGACACATACCTACTGGGAAAGTAGGTGGGGCAGGAAGGCCCATACAAAATTTTGCAATGGGGACCTGTGAGATCTGTGTATGAAAAATATAAATGATTCACTGATGACTGATACATCTAATTCTTGCTGTATCCACTTATGGCTTTGGCTTTAAAAAAAAAAGTTATTAAAAACTGGGTTTCTGTTTCCAGTCTAAAATGAAAATGCTGCACTGAAATCCTGCATTGTATTAATGATATGACAAACATTTTGGATTGTATAATCTAGTATGCCTAGTAGTCTGAATATTACAGTACAGAAATGAACCCTTGAATGCTGCTCTCTTGTGGAAACTTTTTAATGTCATAAGACATGGTACAGTTGGATGAGACACATCCAGTCTACATGCACAAGGCTCCATAGAGCTTCATTCACACGTTAGTGTTTCACGGACGTGTGCTATCCATGTTCTCCACAGACAGCATTCATTTTAATGTATGTATTCAGTCATCAGTGTTTTAGCACTGTCGATGGGTCAGTGTTTTTAGCACGGATGCATGATCTATTCAGTTCATGTTCACGGATCCATCAAATCCATAGTAGTCTATGGATCTGTAAAAACCACGGATGCCATCCGTGTTGCACCCGTGTTTCACGAATCATTAAGAAGAGATGCTTTGAAAATTATGTTTTAGCTGTTCAATGTCAATGAAACACGGATGCAACACGGACAGCAAAAAATGGACACACGGACAAAAAAACGGATCCTTCATGGATGCATCACTGACCACCTGATCACGGATTTGAATGAGGCTTAATGCACATACTCCAGATATGGTGGTAATGAATTTCATTTCAACATGGCCATGTGTACTACTGTATAAAAAATACAGCACTATAGAGACATAGGACCTGATTTATCATGCCTTCATTCAAGAATTCCGACTCCAAAAATTTGTAAGATGGGGCTTTTTGGGCTCACTCGTGCAAAAATGTAACAACTTTTTTTTTTTTTTTTTTCATTTTAATACTACTCAGTCCACTTTTGAAATATGGGTGGGAAAGTGGGTGTTAGCTATGATAATGAATTTCACTCCAGATTTATCACTGAGACTTTTCTTTTTTAGTTTTACTTGCAATCTCTCTCCCAGTAGGAGGGTGAGGTAGGAAAACTGGAGTATCTTTTCTAGACAGAAGTGTTTGGTAAGGATAAGACAATTTTATCAAATATGTGACATTTGATAAATGTGGCATAAAGGGCACCAAATGGAGATATGTATACAGAGTACAAGCACACATGTTAAGACCATATAGAAGGGGTGATGCCCTAAAGACAAGGGGCTTCTCACCTTGTACCGTTGTGCTAGCGCACAATAGCCAATCAAGCTTTAAGAATCAGAGTAAGGCCTCATGCACACAACAGTATTTTTTCACGGTCCGCAAAAAAGGGGTCCGTAGGTCCGTGATCCGTGACCGTTTTTTCGTCCGTGGGTCTTCCTTGATTTTTGGAGGATCCACGGACATGAAAAAAAAGTCGTTTTGGTGTCCGCCTGGCCGTGCGGAGCCAAACGGATCCGTCCTGAATTACAATGCAAGTCAATGGGGACGGATCCGTTTGACGTTGACACAATATGGTGCCATTTCATACGGATCCGTCCCTATTGACTTTCAATGTACAGTCTGGAGTCCTTTTATACCATCGGATTGGAGTTTTCTCCAATCCGATGGTATATTTTAACTTGAAGCGTCCCCATCACCATGGGAACGCCTCTATGTTAGCATATACTGTTGGATATGAGCTACATCATGAAACTCAGATCCGACAGTATATTCTAACACAGAGGCGTTCCCATGGTGATGGGGACGCTTCAGGTTAGAATATACAAAAAAACTGTGTACATGACTGCCCCCTGCTGCCTGCCCCCCCCCCTCCCCTGTAGTTAACTCGTTGGTGGCCAGTGTGCGCCCCCCCGCCCCTCCCTCTATTGTAATAATAGCATTGGTGGCAGTGTGCAACCCCGCCCCCCCCCTCCCTCTATTGTAATAATAGCATTGGTGGCAGTGTGCGCCCCCCCCTCCCTCTATTGTAATAATAGCATTGGTGGCAGTGTGCGCCCCCCCTCCCTCCCTCTATTGTAATAATAGCATTGGTGGCAGTGTGCGCCCCCCCCCTCCCTCCCTCTATTGTAATAATAGCATTGGTGGCAGTGTGAGGCCTCCCCCTTCCCCCCCCCCCCCCCCCCGATCATTGGTGGCAGAGGAGTAGAAGCATCATACTTACCTGGCTGCTGGCTGCTGCGATCTCTGTGTCCGGCCGGGAGCTCCTCCTACTGGTAAGTGACAGGTCTGTGCGGCGCTCGCAGCAGGCCTCTCAGCTATGAAAAAGCTTTTATGCAGACAGATCTTCGGATCCGTCTGCATGAACTAACCTACGGCCACGGATCACGGACACGATTGCCAATCTTGTGTGCATCCGTGTTCTTTCACGGACCCATTGACTTGAATGGGCCCATGAACCGTTGTCCGTCAAAAAAATAGGACAGGTGATATTTTTTTGACGGACAGGATACACGGATCACGGTCTCGGCTGCAAAACGGTGCATTTTCCGATTTTTCCATGGACCCATTGAAAGTCAATGGGTCCGCGAAAAAAAACTGAAAACGGCACAACGGCCACGGATGCACACAACGGTCGTGTGCATGAGGCCTAACTCCTGCTGTTGCACACTGCGCCTCTAGCTGAGGTACATGCCAGAGCTATCAATGAATGAACCTCAATACAAGGGAAGAAAAAGGGCTGCATGTGGCACTGCAGGGATGACCCTATCCTTACAGCTCTGCATACAGTGTTTTTTCCTTCCCTTGTATTGATGCCCATTCATAAAGTGCGCCAAGGTAGATTTAAGCAAATCTCGCGTCTAATGTTTCCTTCATGATAATTTTATATGCAGTCTGAATTAAAAAATAAATAAAATAAAAAATCTGCACCGGAAACCTCACACGGAAAGGATTGACAGATTGATAGCTCTTTCTCAAGTCTGAGGGTGGTGGTGCATGAACGTTTTTGCATGGCTGTTCGTTTGTGGATTAATTTGTCTTAATTCCAATAACGAACAGGACACCTCTAAAAATTTACAGGACCCCCAGTGGTCCGCGTCCAACTTCTTAGAGGGATAAGTGGCGTTCAGAGATATTCAGGCAGTTATTCCCATGACCCACCAATCAGCTTTCAGGAAACCAAATTCTTTGGGTTTCATAAGAACTATGGTTTCAAAGCTGAAACTAAAAAAATATCAGCAGACTACATCAAATGTAGTATACCAAGTTTACCTGTGCAACACGTACTTCAGTGCTACTACAATAAACATAACCTAACGTGGAACTATGCGACTCTTAATATGATTCCTTGTTGTGCACTTTATTATGGGTCAAAATATAACGGTGGTAAGGAAATAAAATACCTTGCATCTTAAGAGTTAAACTCTTCTGAAATAATAATCAACACACTGTCAATGTAATTATGGCTCTTACAGTATTATAGACAATATTGATTGAATTGCATGTTTTGGTCTTGTTGCAGATCAGAGGAAGCAGTATGCTCAGTCTTTGTCTAAGTCCGACCACATCTTTCGCCATCGAGTAGAGGTAAAATGATGCTGTGTATAGGTATTATATAATTTGTCGATAGATACATTACATTATAAACACACTTTACAGCAGGCATCCTCAAACTGTGGCCCTCCAGCTAGAACTACAACTCCCACCATGCCCTGCTGTAGGCTGATATCTGTAGGCTGTTCGGGCATGCTGGGAGTTGTAGTTTTGTAACAGCTGGAGGGCCACAGTTTGAGGATGCCTGCTTTACAGTAAAGAAGATTTTTCAAAACGGGTGCAAAGAAAATGTGGGATTGATTGCTTGTTCTATTTTTCCTTTGCCCCAGTTGTGATAAATATCCTCCAACGTTCCCCTATACTGATGGGTTAATTGGCTTCATATGTAATGGATCCCCTGGTGTGTGTACCCCATAGGGTTGCCGTAAGGGAATGACCTGGATGGTCCGGGTTTGTAATCCTGTGCCCGGGTACAAGCCTTTCTCAGACCCGGGCACTGCGATCAGCTGGGAGAGATGCGATGCTAGCCCAGGGTGGCGCTGACTTCAGACACGCCCACCCTCCCAACCTTCTGTTCAAGTTTGGCTTTAAGAAAAGGTGGCAACCCTAGTACCACAATGTGTTCAGAGCCTGATGGCGATTTCTCTACTGGGGTGTGAAATATGCTGTTTAGGTCACATAAGCAACAGGAAATTAATACATTATTTATTGTAAAAAAAAATGATCTCAGAAATATGGCAGCCAAAGTAATCATAGCATAATTGGTTTTTCATGCTACATATTATAAAGTCAGGGAAATAGGGAAGTCATATATTACATCTGCATACAACTTCTACATATGCCTGTGTGTCAATGAGGCCTAAATTAGATTCCACCAATACAAATTCCCTTGAAAACTAAGTAAAATTATGGAACAAAACTCTAAGCTCTAAGACATCTCTAAACCAATCTTATTTGAAAACTAATAAAGCACAATAATCATTCATTGAAGATAACATTTTGTGAACTTAAGTGTGTCTATTCCAGCACCTGATGACATGCGAACTTGATAATCAACTGCGAAATGCCCAGGATTGCCTGAAACATCTCCACTTGTTAGACGCAGAGGGGAAAGTTTGGGGTCAGGAAATGATTCTCCAGTTACAAAATGGAGAACTGGTACTAACAGACCTGGAATCTGGGGTAAGACATTTGCTTATATGTTTTAATAGATTTAATTACATAATTTATTCTAGTTTGTGATTGAAAAGATAATGGTTTTCTTTTGTCCATGACTATAATTTCTATCAAATGATGGCATGTAATCATGTTTCAGGCTTATTTCAGTTAGCTTAAAACAAATATACATTAGATTATTATTAATGTTTTCCTGGACTGCACTTGCATTTAATAAGCATCTGATTCCCTTAAATCTCTTAAAGAGAATCTATCAGCAGATTTGTACCTATAAAACTGGCTGAGCTGTTGCATCTGTTTGGTCTGATGTACATATGTGCTGCATTGCTGAAAAAAATGTTGTAATATATGCAAATGAGTCTCTAGGAGCAACGGGGGTGTTGCCGTTACACCTAGAGGCTCTGCTCTCTCTGCAACTGCCGCACCCTCTCCGCTTTGATCGGCCAGGCAGCGAAAGCGTCATTATGCCTGGCCCTGTTCAAAGTGCAGAGGGCGTAGCAGTTGCAGAGATAGCTGAGCCTCTAGGTGTAACAGCAACACCCCCGTTGCTCCTAGAGGCTCATTTGCATATAGTAAAACATTTTTCTCAGTAATGCGGGCACGTATGAACATGGAACCAACACAGATGCCTTCAGCTGCCATGAGCACATGCAATAGGTCAGACAGTTTCAGAAAAACAATCCTGCTGACAGATGCCCTTGTTTTCCACAGACAAAACTCATGTCCATGGATATCATTGTGTTTATTCACACACCCTTGATTTTCCACTGACCCACAACAATGGAAGCATGCCCTACTTTAATCCATGTTGCAGACCAAACAGGCTAATGCTCGGTGAAAACCACAAAACATTTATGTCATTAGTGGTTTTCATGGACCATTGGTAGGTAGACACACTGGATAATATACTTGGAAAACAGATGACACATGGAGGGCTAATAAATGGCATACAAACCAAAAACGGACCCTTCACTGTCATCGAGGAAACACTGACACAGACGTGTGAATAAGGCCTAACAATTTATATACTTTTGCATCTGACATTGAGTGTTGTTGGCTGCCTTAAAAAACCCGGCCCACCGTTAAAAGGGAACCTGTCAATTCCTTTACTGTAATGTTCGGTGTTAACATACACCTCTGTTATAAGAACTTACATGTTAAAGGGGTCTCCAATGAAATGCATGATATGCAGGCCCTTCTCTATATAGCATATTGCTGTGCACAGTCATGAGGAGCCCAAATATCACTGGATTCCCTGCTGTTTGCTAAATATGCGCTGAGAATTTAAACATTTTATATATATATATATATATATATATATATATATATATATTTTACAGCAGGAACAGTGGACAGTTTTAAAAAGGGTTTAGATGAATTCTTAAAAGTAAATGATATTAATGCTTCTGAAAATGTGTAGAAATGTGAGTCTCACTTCCTTCTGGGATTCGCGTCCCCACCCATCCCTTGGTTGAACTTGATGGACTTAGGTCTTTTTTCAACCATATTAACTATGTAACTACATATATATATAATTTAAATATTAACATAGCCTACAAATGTACTCATTTTTCCTGCTGCAAGATGTCATTGGTGTAACTTATTGGAAACCATTATATCTAATACCCTTTCTAGCTCTATATTTTCTCAATGAAAATGATGTCATAGACATCAGAGTAGAGATGGTCTTGCGGTTCGTTTCACGGCGAACTTTGCTCGTTCACGATTCACTGACCATGCGAACATATGGCGATATTTGCACGCGCCATATTTTATTGCATAGCGCCTAACTTTGACCCATGACACATCCATGAGGTGGGAAAGGACAGCCAATTGAGACGTTTCAGCACATGGACATACCCGCTACCCTATAAATAAACCCGATCTGGCTGCCATTTTACATTCAGTCTTTTGCCAGGGAGAGGTTGCTGTGTGGAGCAGGGACAGACTGTTAGGCCTCATGCACACGACCGTTGTTGTGTTCCGTTCCGCAAAATGGGGTTCCGTTGTTCCGTGATCCGTTTCCGTTTTTGTTTCCGTGCATCTTCCTTTATTTTTGGAAGACCACCAGACATAAAGGAATGTAAAAAAAGACAGGTTTGCCATGCAAATGATAGGAATAAAAATGACGCGGACGACAATCTTGTGTGCCTCTGTGTTTTTTAGTGGTCCTATTGACTTAAATGGGTCCGCAAACCGTTTTACGCATAAATAATAGGACAGGTTATATTTTTTTGACGGACTGGAACCACGGATCATTGATGCGGATGACAAACAGTGCATTAGCCGAGTTTTCAACTGACCCATTGAAAATCAATGGGTCCGCAGAAAATCACGAAAAAACGGCGCAATGGACACAGAATAAAACAACGGTCGTGTGCATGAGGCCTTAGGGACACAAATCGCTAGCTAATAGAGCCACAAAAATCCTTTTAAGGACTAGTATAGGTGTCCAATAGATAGGTGTGACATACTAAGAGGTGTGATATACTTATAATATCCTTTCTAACATAGAAAGTATATTATAGTACATTTGTATTGTGCAGCAGTTGTGTGCGGTTCTGCTGCGAGACTGCAGCTATACAAAGGGACAAACGCTATTGGAACAAATCATTTTAACTGGTGTGATATACCAGTTGCCCCCCCAAAAAACTGATTGAGGCAGGGGTGTGATATACCTAGAATATACTTTCTATATAGTGCATTTGTAATTTGCACGAGTTGTGTGCGGTTCTCCTGAGATACCCCAGCTATACAGAGTGACAAACGCTATTTGAACAAATAATTGCAACTGATGTGATATAACATTTGCCCCCCAAAAAAACTGATTGAGGCAGGGGTGTGATACACCTGGAATATACTTTCCGTATAGTGCATTTGTAATTTGCAGGAGTTGTGTGCGGTTCTGCTGAGAAAATGCTATTGGAACAAATAATTTCAACTGGTGTGATATACCAGTTGCCCACCCAAAAAAATGATTAAGGGGTTTGATATACCTGCTCCCAGCAAATAATCATTAATCGGTTCTATGTACCTGCTTCCATAAATACTGCTCTTTTATAGGGACTTTGTCACAGGGTCATTTTGAAAATGACAGGCAGAGGAAGAGGCCAGCCATTTGGCAGGGGTGGTAGGGGTTGGGCAAGTGCACCAAGCTGCAGCCTAAGAGGGAAGTTGGAGAAGGTGCGTATGATTATGTCAAAGGACGCACCAGAGTTGGTTAAGTGGCTCAATCAGCCTTCCGCTTCTGCATCCTCCTCATCCTCTGTATCTGCGCCCCTCCTCACTCTCTGCTTAGTGCACCCCCAAAGACACCACCACCATAGCCCCTCCACTAGAGTCAGAGGAATTATTTTCCCATCGATTCCCAGACCTTACCGATGCACAGCCATTTTTGGCACCGGATGAGGAAGAGGAGGTAGCAATGGCCGCCACCCAGCAGTCTGACGACAGTACCCAGATCAGCCCAAGGAGGGTGGTCTCCACTGTTGCTGCCTACTCCGAGATCTCTAATGTCAGTGGTGGTGAAGGTGACGATGATGACGTGTCGATGGACGTTACGTGGGTGCCCACAAGAGAGGAAGAGGAGGGGAGTTCAGAGGGAGAGATGGAGAAGCAGATAGGGAGGAGAAGGCCCAAATGTTAGAACGAAAAAAGATGATGACGCCGGATAATCCTCTTGCCCAACGGCTGACCGCTGGATTGTCGGAACTGCTAGCCCGCCAACTACTACCATATAAACTGGTAGATTTAGAGGCCTTTATCAAATCTGTGGCCATTGGCACACCGCAATGGAAAATCCCCGGAAGGAAATGTTTCTCCCAGAAGGGCATTCCGGAGCTACAGGGAGTGCAGAATTATTAGGCAAATGAGTATTTTGACCACATCATCCTCTTTATGCATGTTGTCTTACTCCAAGCTGTATAGGCTCGAAAGCCTACTACCAATTAAGCATATTAGGTGATGTGCATCTCTGTAATGAGAAGGGGTGTGGTCTAATGACATCAACACCCTATATCAGGTGTGCATAATTATTAGGCAACTTCCTTTCCTTTGGCAAAATGGGTCAAAAGAAGGACTTGACAGGCTCAGAAAAGTCAAAAAATAGTGAGATATCTTGCAGAGGGATGCAGCACTCTTAAAATTGCAAAGCTTCTGAAGCGTGATCATCGAACAATCAAGCGTTTCATTCAAAATAGTCAACAGGGTCACAAGAAGCGTGTGGAAAAACTAAGGCGCAAAATAACTGCCCATGAACTGAGAAAAGTCAAGCGTGCAGCTGCCAAGATGCCACTTGCCACCAGTTTGGCCATATTTCAGTGCTGCAACATCACTGGAGTGCCCAAAAGCACAAGGTGTGCAATACTCAGAGAGACATGGCCAAGGTAAGAAAGGCTGAAAGACGACCACCACTGAACAAGACACACAAGCTGAAACGTCAAGACTGGGCCAAGAAATATCTCGAGACTGATTTTTCTAAGGTTTTATGGACTGATGAAATGAGAGTGAGTCTTGATGGGCCAGATGGATGGGCCGGTGGCTGGATTGGTAAAGGGCAGAGAGCTCCAGTCCGACTCAGACGCCAGCAAGGTGGAGGTGGAGTACTGGTTTGGGCTGGTATCATCAAAGATGAGCTTGTGGGGCCTTTTCGGGTTGAGGATGGAGTCAAGCTCAACTCCCAGTCCTACTGCCAGTTTCTGGAAGACACCTTCTTCAAGCAGTGGTACAGGAAGAAGTCTGCATCCTTCAAGAAAAACATGATTTTCATGCAGGACAATGCTCCATCACACGCGGCCAAGTACTCCACAGCGTGGCTGGCAAGAAAGGGTATAAAAGAAGAAAATCTAATGACATGGCCTCCTTGTTCACCTGATCTGAACCCCATTGAGAACCTGTGGTCCATCATCAAATGTGAGATTTACAAGGAGGGAAAACAGTACACCTCTCTGAACAGTGTCTGGGAGGCTGTGGTTGCTGCTGCACGCAATGTTGATGGTGAACAGATCAAAACACTGACAGAATCCATGGATGGCAGGCTTTTGAGTGTCCTTGCAAAGAAAGGTGGCTATATTGGTCACTGATTTGTTTTTGTTTTGTTTTTGAATGTCAGAAATGTATATTTGTGAATGTTGAGATGTTATATTGGTTTCACTGGTAAAAATAAATAATTGAAATGGGTATATATTTGTTTTTTGTTAAGTTGCCTAATAATTATGCACAGTAATAGTCACCTGCACACACAGATATCCCCCTAAAATAGCTAAAACTAAAAACAAACTAAAAACTACTTCCAAAAATATTCAGCTTTGATATTAATGAGTTTTTGGGGTTCATTGAGAAAATGGTTGTTGTTCAATAATAAAATTAATCCTCAAAAATACAACTTGCCTAATAATTCTGCACTCCCTGTATATGGCCACGTTCGGCGGCAAGTGAATTTATCTCTGGCACACAGTGTCGGTGCCAAGATACATTTGACCACAAACACGTGGTCTAGCAAACACGGGCAGGGAAGGTACATAACTTTTACTGCCCACTGGGTGAACCTTCTGACAGCCGTCAAGCATGCAACCTATGGCACCCGTGTGGATTTGGTGTTACCACCATGGATTGCATGCAGGTCTGCCTCTTCTTCTCCTCCTCCTACTCCATCCTCCGTCTCCTCCTTGGCTGACTCCTCCTTTTCCACTGCTACCACCTCTTACGCTGCGCCCCCCAAGCTCCCCAGAACCTATTCAACGTGCCAGGTGAGACGTTGCCATGCTGTGCTGCGGCTGTTGTGCCTGGAAGCCAAGAGCCACACCGGTCCTTCACTGCTTTCAGCTTTGCGGTCACAGGCTGATCAGTGGCTAACCCTGCTCAATTTGACAGTTGGAATAGTGGTGTGCAACAACAGTGCCAATCTGCTGAGCGTGCTGAAACAGGGCAAAATTACACACGTTCCTTGCATGGCACACGTCCTGAAATTAGTCATGCAGCGATTTGTTGCCAAATACCCCGGGGTCCAGGATGTCTTGTGACAGGCCAGGAAAATCTCTGGAAGATCTTACATGACCTCGGCTCGCCTTGCTGACGTTCAGCGGTGACGCCACCTGCCCGTCAGACGCCTGATTTGTGTCTGTCTGACTTGCTGGAACTCCACCTTGTATATGGTTGATAGGCTGCTCCAGCAGAAATATGCAGTTAACGACTACCTGTACGAACTCTGCGGCAGGACAGGTTCTGGGGAGCTTGTTTTTTTTTCACAGCGCCAGTGGCTGCTCATGCGTGACGCATACAGTATTCTGCAGCCATTTGATGAGATCACCAAACTGGTCAGTCGCAGCCAGGGTGCCATCGTACCTTATGCCTTCTTTCTGGAGCATGCATTGCGTCATATCATTGATCAAGACGTCAAGGAGCATGAGCAGGAAGATGAGGAAGTCGCAATGCTGGATAAATTCCCAGGTGGGGCTACTCCATCTGAGACAAGTCCACAGGAGTCTGAAGAGGAGTCAGAGGAGGATGGTGCCGGGGCAGAGGAGGAGCAAGAAGAGCATGCTTTAAACTTTTCTGGGATCCCTGGTGTTGTCCGTGGCTGGGGGAAGGAGACCAAGGATAGTAGTCCACTGGCCTGCTGCAAAATTGATATCCAATGACCGTGTAATCTACCTCCAGCCACATACTAACTTGTTCTTTTCTGTATGCTGAATGCATAATTTTTGGGGCCTGTAGTCCACTGGCCTGCTGTAAAATTGATATCCAATGACCGTGTAATCTACGTCTAGCCACATACTTGTTCTTTTCTGTACGCTGAATGCATAATTTTTGGGGCCTGTAGTCCACTGGCCTGCTGTAAAATTGATATCCAATGACCGTGTAATCTACTTCCAGCCACATACTTACTTGTTATTTTCTGTACGATGAATGCATAATTTTGGGGTCCTGTAGTACACTGGCCTGCTGTAAAATTGATATCCAATGACCGTGTAATCTACTTCCAGCCACATACTTACTTGTTCTTTTCTGTACGATGAATGCATAATTTTGGGGTCCTGTAGTACACTGGCCTGCTGTAAAATTGATATCCAATGACCGTGTAATCTACCTCCAGCCACATACATACTTGTTCTTTTCTGTACACTGAATGCATAATTGTTGCAGCCTCTGAGGAATTCAACACAAGTGACGACCACGTGTTATCGAATTTCAAGTATTATTATTAGGTTTTTTCAAGATGTCCCCTGATTAAGACACATACAGGTCCTTCTAAAAAAATTAGCATATTGTGATAAAGTTCATTATTTTCTGTAATGTACTGATAAACATTAGACTTTCAATATTATAGATTCATTACACACCAACTGAAGTAGTTCAAGCCTTTTATTGTTTTAATATTGATGATTTTGGCATACAGCTCATGAAAACCCAAATTTCCTATCTAAAAAAATTAGCATATTTCATCCGACCATTAAAAGAAAAGTGTTTTTAATACAAAAAAAGGTCAACCTTCAAATAATTATGTTCAGTTATGCACTCAATACTTGGTCAGGAATCCTTTTGCAGAAATGACTGCTTCAATGCGGCGTGGCATGGAGGCAATCAGCCTGTGGCACTGCTGAGGTGTAATGGAGGCCCAGGATGCTTCGATAGCGGCTTAAGCTCATCCAGAGTGTTGGGTCTTGCGTCTCTCAACTTTCTCTTCCCAATATCCCACAGATTCTCTATGGGGTTCAGGTCAGGAGAGTTGGCAGGCCAATTGAGCACAGTAATACCATGGTCAGTAAACCATTTACCAGTGGTTTTGGCACTGTGAGCAGGTGCCAGGTCGTGCTGAAAAATGAAATCTTCATCTCCATAAAGCTTTTCAGCAGATGGAAGCATGAAGTGCTCCAAAATCTCCTGATAGCTAGCTGCATTGACCCTGCCCTTGATAAAACACAGTGGACCAACACCAGCAGCTGACATGGCACCCCAGACCATCACTGACTGTGGGTACTTGACACTGGACTTCAGGCATTTTGGCATTTCCCTCTCCCCAGTCTTGCTCCAGACTCTGGCACCTTGATTTCCGAATGACATGCAACAGTCCAGTGCTGCTTCTCTGTAGCCCAGGTCAGGCGCTTCTGCCGCTGTTTCTGGTTCAAAAGTGGCTTGACCTGGGGAATGCGGCACCTGTAGCCCATTTCCTGCACACGCCTGTACACGGTGGCTCTGGATGTTTCTACTCCAGACTCAGTCCACTGCTTCCACAGCTCCCCCAAGGTCTGGAATCGGTCCTTCTCCACAATCTTCCTCAGGGTCCGGTCACCTCTTCTCGTTGCGCAGCGTTTTCTGCCACACTTTTTCCTTCCCACAGACTTCCCACTGAGGTGCCTTGATACAGCACTCTGGGAACAGCCTATTCGTTCAGAAATTTCTTTCTGTGTCTTACCCTCTTGCTTCAGGGTGTCAATGATGGCCTTCTGGACAGCAGTCAGGTCAGCAGTCTTACCCATGATTGCGGTTTTGAGTAATGAACCAGGCTGGGAGTTTTTAAAAGCCTCAGGAATCTTTTGCAGGTGTTTAGAGTTAATTAGTTGATTCAGATGATTAGGTTAATAGCTCGTTTAGAGAACCTTTTCATGATATGCTAATTTTTTGAGATAGGAATTTTGGGTTTTCATGAGCTGTATGCCAAAATCATCAATATTAAAACAATAAAAGGCTTGAACTACTTCAGTTGGTGTGTAATGAATCTAAAATATATGAAAGTCTAATGTTTATCAGTACATTACAGAAAATAATGAACTTTATCACAATATGCTAATTTTTTTAGAAGGACCTGTATGAGCTGAAGGTTTTTCAGGTTTGCCTGCCATTAAAGTGAATAGGGCCCGCCGCGAACTTGCAGTTCACGAACATTTGATTGCGTTCATGCACCATCCCGGACGATGTTCGTCAACACCTGTTGACTATGACCACGTGTTATCGAATTTCAACTATTATCATTTAGGGTTTTTTTCAGGAGGGGGGATTTCATTAGCCATGTTTTTAATCCAATTTTATATTTTTTGTTCTTTTAAGCATATGTATTTGACATCTATTTGTACTGGCCTGCAGTAAAATTGATATCCAACGACTTGATGTTTTCTGTCAGGTGGATGCCTAATTTTTGGTGCCTGTGCTCCCGTGGCCTAAAATAAAATGTGTCTAGGCTCCAGCAGGGCACATTTATTTCCCTTTAAGATGCATAAAAATGGCCCCTGATTAAAATACATACTTTTGGGGGAATTTTTGCCATTGACCCCCCCTGTGGTATGTCACTATCCATGTTGTGGGATGATTTGTGCACTTCTTATAAGTATTTGGTGGCTGCAAATATGACCTGAAGGTTTTTCAGGTTTGCCTACCATTAAAGTGAATGGGGCCCACCACGAACTTGCGGTTCGCGAACATTTGATCGCATTCGTGAATCGTCCTGGCCGATGTTCGTCCATCACTACATCATAGTTACTACAGGCAAAGCCATAGCAAATTCCACAGTCCAAGCTGCTTTCACTACATGAGGAGGATGTCATCATCACAGTGCATTGTGCCATAACAGAAGCTGTTTCAGTATTGTAAAGCCGGGTTCACACGTAGGTTTTATTGTGAAAACTGGTACTGGATGCCAATGTGGTATAGAGATTTCTTTTGTACTAACTCTTGCTTTTGAATCTAGTCCCAGATTTCAGTGTGTGAATCTAGCCTTAGAGCTGCAAGTGCTACACACTATAAAGTTCATACATCACATTACTCTTCCATCTCATCTATCTGAAAAAATAAAATAAAAAATGAACGTATCTTCCAGATATACCATTAATTTGTAAAACAACATGGTAGCTGGCTCTTAGAGGCTAAGTGTCTGGCGATTTAATGGAACCACTGTGGCTGGCTTTGTTAAGGGGCCAATGTGTGAAGGATTACTATTAGTGACAAAGTTAGAGCAAAGTTATGAAAAATGTTATTCAGCTGCTTCGCCGAATTTCACAAAGAAATTTGAATTATGATGAATTACATTGTCATGAAGGGCAATCCTTTGTATGTAGTGGGAATGATGACGGGTGTAGAGGGAAGTGAGGTAGGAGTATATATAGATATTGTAGGTATTTGCTCTGGTAGGCAGGGTAAGCGGATGCAATACAGAGGCAAAACCACGGTTGATATACAAAAGTCAGTGTTTATTCACACAAAAAGGCAGGAAATAAAAAAACACAATACTAGGCAGAGCCCTGGTGTTAATTCACACCGCAGGAATCCTCATGTTAATTCACACAGCAAAGGTACACAGAAGTCAAAGAAACACGTCACCTGGCAATCCACAGCAGGCTTTAGGGCACCTGGCCTCTTGCTGGCAGCTCTCGTGCAACTCTCAGCCTTGTAGTATGGTAGAAGTCCTCAGCTCCCAAAACACAGTGCTCCACTATTACCTTCATTCCACACCCAGCTGAGTTGCTTGCTGGGTTTTTAAATCCCAGCCCAAAACCTAGCCTGGACGTGGGGAACAGCCACCCACCCTGCTCTTTGGCTGCTCCCAATAAGAACCGGCCTGGATCGGCTTTTCAGCCACACTAAGAAAAAACTGTGTCAGCAAGCACAAGCTGCGGCTGACCCACAAAATAACCGATTCCTATCTCACCGAGGCCAGGAACCTCGGTGACACGTACCTTCCGGTCAACGGACCCTTGCACAACATATACAGTACAGACCAAAAGTTTGGACACCTTCTCATTCAAAGAGTTTTCTTTATTTTCATGACTATGGAAATTGTAGATTCACACTGAAGGCATCATAACTATGAATTAACACATGTGGAATTATATACATAACAAAAAAGGGTGAAACAACTGAAAATATGTCATATTCTAGGTTCTTCAAAGTAGCCACCTTTTGCTTTGATTACTGCTTTGCACACTCTTGGCATTCTCTTGATGAGCTTCAAGAGGTAGTCACCTGAAATGGTCTTCCAACAGTCTTGAAGGAGTTCCCAGAGATACTTAGCACTTGTTGGCCCTTTTGCCTTCACTGTGCGGTCCAGCTCAACCCAAACCATCTCGATTGGGTTCAGGTCCGGTGACTGTGGAGGCCAGGTCACCTGGCGCAGCACCCCATCACTCTCCTTCATGGTCAAATAGCCCTTACACAGCCTGGAGGTGTGTTTGGGGTCATTTTCCTGTTGAAAAATAAATGATGGTCCAACTAAACGCAAACCGGATGGAATAGCATGCCTCTGCAAGATGCTGTGGTAGCCATGCTGGTTCAATATGCCTTCAATTTTGAATAAATCCCCAACAGTGTCACCAGCAAAGCACCCCCACACCATCACACCTCCTCCTCCATGCTTCACGGTGGGAACCAGGCATGTAGAGTCCATCCGTTCACCTTTTCTGCGTCGCACAAAGACACGGTGGTTGGAACCAAAGATCTCAAATTTGGACTCATCAGACCAAAGCACAGATTTCCACTGGTCTAATGTCCATTCCTTGTGTTCTTTAGCCCAAACAAGTCTCTTCTGCTTGTTGCCTGTCCTTAGCAGTGGTTTCCTAGCAGATATTCTACCATGAAGGCCTGATTCACACAGTCTCCTCTTAACAGTTGTTCTAGAGATGCGTCTGCTGCTAGAACTCTGTGTGGCATTGACCTGGTCTCTAATCTGAACTGCTATTAACCTGTGATTTCTGAGGCTGGTGACTCGGATGAACTTATCCTCTGCAGCAGAGGTGACTCTTGGTCTTCCTTTCCTGGGGCGGTCCGCATGTGAGCCAGTTTCTTTGTAGCGCTTGATGGTTTTTGTGACTGCACTTGGGGACACTTTCAAAGTTTTCCCAATTTTTCGGACTGACTGACCTTCATTTCTTAAAGTAATGATGGCCACCCGTTTTTCTTTACTTAGCTGCTTTTTTCTTGCCATAATACAAATTCTAACAGTCTATTCAGTAGGACTATCAGCTGTGTATCCACCTGACTTCTCCACAACGCAACTGATGGTCCCAACCCCATTTATAAGGCAAGAAATCCCACTTATTAAACCTGACAGGGCACACCTGTGACGTGAAAACCATTTCAGGTGACTACCTCTTGAAGCTCATCAAGAGAATGCCAAGAGTGTGCAAAGCAGTAATCAAAGCAAAAGGTGGCTACTTTGAAGAACCTAGAATATGACATATCTTCAGTTGTTTCACACTTTTTTTGTTATGTATATAATTCCACATGTGTTAATTCATAGTTTTGATGCCTTCAGCGTGAATCTACAATTTTCATAGTCATGAAAATAAAGAAAACTCTTTGAATGATAAGGTGTTTCCAAACTTTTGGTCTGTACTGTATATATGTATCTGCCCCTTCATTGATATATATGTATATTTGTATATATATTGGCCTCTTATATGGCCAATAGGGATATATATTCCCTGCATGGCCATGTATATATGGGTCCCCTGTATGTGGGCCCAGTACATGGGTATATATGTGGTCTTATAGATGCCTATTTATGCCCCAGGTTAATATTGAGTATATACAGTCAGGTCCATGATTGACATAATTCTAAGATTTTTGCTCTATATACCACCACAATGGATTTTAAATGAAACTAACAAGATGTGTTTTAACAGTTTACATATGTGCCTCCCACTTGTTAAGGGACCAAAAGTAATGGGACAATTGGCTTCTCAGCTGTTCCATGGCCATGTGTGTGTTATTCCCTCATTATCCCAATTACAATGAGCAGATAAAAGGTCCAGCGTTCATTTCAAGTGTGCTATTTGCATTTGGAATCTGTTGCTGTCAACTCTCAAGATGAGATCCTGTCACTATTAGTGAAGCAAGCCATCATTAGGCTGAAAAAACAAAACAAACCCATCAGAGAAATAACAAAAACATTAGGCGTGACCAAAACAATTGTTTGGAACATTCTTAAAAAGAAGGAACGCACTGGTGAGCTCAGCAACACCAAAAGACCCGGAAGACCACGTAAGACAACTGTGCTGGATGACCGAAGAATTCCTTCCCTGGTGAAGAAAACACCCTTCTCCAGGAGGTAGGTGTATGTGTGTCAAAGTCAACAATGAAGAGAAGACTTCACCAATGGGAATACAGAGGGTTCACCACAAGATGTAAACCATTGGTGAGCCTCAAAAACAGGAAGGCAAGATTAGAGTTTTCCAAATGGCATCTAAAAAGCTTTCACAGTTCTAGAACAACATCCTATGGACAGATGAGACCCAGATCAACTTGTACCAGAGTGATGGGAGGAGAAGAGTATGAAGAAGAAAAGGAACTGCTCATGATCCTAAGCATACCACCTCATCAGTGAAGCATGGTGGTGGTAGTGTCATGGCGTGGGCATGTATGGCTGCCAATGAAACTGGTTCTCTTGTATTTATTGATGATGTGACTGCTGAAAAAAGCAGCAGAATGAATTCTGAAGTGTTTCGGGCAATATTATCTGCTCATATTCAGCCAAATGCTTCAGAACTCATTGAATAGCGCTTCACAGTGCAGATGGACAATGACCCAAAGCAGACTGCAAAAGCAACCAAAGAGAGATTTCTAAGGGAAAGAAGTGGAATGTTATTCAATGGCCAAGTCAATCACCTGACCTGAATCTGTTTGAGCATGCATTTCACTTGCTGAAGACAAAACTGAAGGGAAAATGCCCCAAGAACAAGCAGGAACTGAAGACAGTTGCAGTAGAGGCCTGGCAGAGCATCACCAGAGATGAAACACAGCGTCTGGTGATGTCTATGCGTTCCAGACTTCAGGCTGTAATTGACTGCAAAGGATTTGCAACCAAGTATTAATAAGTGAAAGTTTGATTTATGATTATTATTCTGTCCCATTACTTTTGGTCCGTTAACAAGTCGGAGGCACATATGCAAACTGTTGTAATTCCTACACCGTTCACCTGATTTGGATGTAAATACCCTCAAATTAAAGCTGACAGTCTGCAGTTAAAGCACATCTTGTTTGTTTCATTTCAAATTCATTGTGGTGGTGTATAGAGCCAAAAATGTTAGAATTGTGTTGATGTCCCAATATTTATGGACCTGACTGTATATATGTATATAGATGTGCCCAAGGATCTATATAGATATATACTGTATGCTTAAATGTGGACAATATCCCCCCAGTCACGGATGCCCCCACTCTGGTATCAAAGAGCTCCCCTGCCCCTGTATGCTGCATACCTCTGGCGCTGTAATTACAGCATTGGAGGTATGCAATATCTCCACAGGCGGGAGGATCAAAGGATCCCCCCACCTAGAAGTGCACGCCAGGATGCCCGGGCTGGTGTGGTGACATCATATCGCCGCACCAGCCCGCGTGGACTTGGCTATAGGCGTGCGCATGCCTGCAGTGCGGGAAGACAGGAGCGAGTGCGGTCGGGTTTAAACCCCGGCCGTGCGGCGCTCAGGGAGGCAGAATCCCGGACACCCCCATAGGTAGGAGAGCGCAGCCGGCGCTCAGAGAAGTTAACCCCTACAGCCCTACTGAAGTGGGAACCATCCCCTGTGAAATGAGTCATGCCATATGAGAATCAACCCCAGGACAACTAGCTCAAGCGAGGATCATCCCCTAAAGACGAGCAACCCCTGGAAAACGAGCTGGCTGAGTATTTTAACCCTATACCACCAACGAACCCTTTGTTTATTAATCAGTGCTATACCACCAACGCTTCTACCCCTGCTTTTACCCCTGCAATCTTACCCTTGCTGCCCTGTCCCATACACATGCTGCATTAACCCCTGCAGACCCCTTGCTCCCCTCCCTGATTTTCCCCTGCATACCCAGGTCTAGCATTAACCCCTGCTGCCCTGAACCATAGCATTTAACCCTGCTGCTTGATTAACCCCTCGCTGGGCTGATCCTGATAATTAACCCCTTCACTGCTCCCTGCAGCCGTAACCCCTTTACTGCTGCACGACGGTTATTGTGAACCCCTTGTGCCCGTAGGGACAGTGTGTAGATAGGTTGGGTGGGTTGCTGGTATGTGTAAGTGTAATGTATAGCTAGTTTATGGGGTGGAATAGGAATGGTGCATTGTGTAGTGTGTAGTGATTGCTGTGTTGTAGTGTGTTTAATTATATTACTGTGTGGGACAATAAATATATATATTTATATGTCCTTAGATATAAATATATATAATTATAGCAATAAGTAGACTGTAAATATACTTTATTGTTCATAATTGAGTGTATAGTCGTTTATAGTCGCCACCATAGTAGCAGCAATAGTTGCATGTAGTTCAGTGTAGAGTAAAGGCAACAAAGGTAGCTAGTTCATTAGACAATTACTAATAGAGTTTTCTTTTAAGGTATAAATAGGCAGAGTCATCACTAGATGACTCGCGCCTATTTATGAATATTAATTATTGAGATTACCCAAAATAGCAATAATTAATATTTTTCTTTACAACGGGGAATGCTAATCCCGCCACCCCCTGTCATTGAACTCCTCAGATTTAATCACGTTCATAACTGATCATAGCATCTGAGCTACAATTGGGGGCTTTCAGTGTTTAATCTAGTAAAAAATAAAAAAATTAAAACAACCTTATCCATTGGCTCGCAGAGAGTCCATCGAGGCCATTTTGATTAAAGACACTGTGTGAAATCTCACGCAGTAATGTGGTAATGTCTTCTGGTCATCACTAAGGCCATCTGGAGTGACATCATCACTGATAATGTCACCACACCCAGCCAGCGCACTCCTGCTTGTGCGAGCAATTCGATGAGGTGTTTATGCTTTTTGGTGTTTTTTTTTGCTATCATTTCAGGAAAAATTGATTTGTTACCACGGAGGCGAGGAAATTCGGCTTCATGGCGAATCACATTTTTCCTGAAATTTGGATCGAAGTCAATTCGTTTGGGTTTGATTAGCTCAACACTAATTACTATGATTGAACCATAATGTGAAAAAAGAGAGCTGTTAAAAAAATGGGCTGCTAACGGCACCCAACTTTTAAAAAACATATCCCATTTTCTCATCCACAAAACTTGCTAGGTATGAAAAGGAACTTCCATCTTGTTGCGCTTTGTCATACAAAAGTAATAGCTATTATATATAAAAACGCAATTCAATTTTTTTTAGCACATATTTTATTATACATTATTTATTATATAGTTTTTATTTAAAATAATAATAGCTTATCTATTATTTCATATAGGACAGCCTGGAAAGTATCCCATTGAAGACTATAGAAAGCTGCCGTTCTGTGATGGGTGGCCACCCTTACAATTCTCTTTTTGTGATTACTGTCCAGAATCAAGAAAATACAAGTATTTTGCTCTTTCAGTCTGATGAGCACCCAGTAAGTCATATAACAAGTTGCTAGATATCACTATTTGTCAACATTTCTCAACCAACGCATATGCTATCTCCTATCATTTAGGCGAGCACCCTACAGAAAAATCTGGAGAAATCATTGTCTGAAAGAAAAGCAGACCAGCAAATAAAAGATAACTTCAGGTATGTTCTTGCTTTTCACTTTATGTGGGAGATTAAGGCCTAGTTCACACGAACGTATGGCTTTTATAGTTTTTTGTGGTCCGTTTTTCAAGGATCCGTTGTTTCGTTTTTGAGTTCCGTTGTGTTTCCGTTTCCTTTCTGTTTTTCCGTTCTGTTTTTTCGCATGCCATGTACAGTCGTGACCAAAAGTTTTGAGAATTACATAAATATTGGAAATTGGAAAAGTTGCTGCTTACGTTTTTATAATAGCAATTTGCATATACTCCAGAATGTTATTAAGAGTGATCAGATGAATTGCATAGTCCTTCTTTGCCATGAAAATTAACTTAATCCCAAAAAAACCTTTTCACTGCATTTCATTGCTGTCATTAAAGGACCTGCTGAGATAATTTCAGTAGTCGTCTTGTTAACTCAGGTGAGAATGTTGACGAGCACAAGGCTGGAGATCATTATGTCAGGCTGATTGGGTTAAAATGGCAGACTTGACCTGTTAAAAGGAGGGTGATGCTTGAAATCATTGTTCTTCCATTTTTAACCATGGTGACCTGCAAAGAAACACGTGCAGCCATCATTGCGTTGCATAAAAATGGCTTCACAGGCAAGGATATTGTGACTACTAAGATTGCACCTCAATCAACAATTCATAGGATCATCAAGAACTTCAAGGAAAGAGGTTCAATTCTTGTTAAGAAGGCTTCAGGGTGTCCAAGAAAGTCCAGCAAGCGCCAGGATCGTCTCCTAAAGAAGATTCAGCTGCAGGATCGGAGTGCCACCAGTGCCGAGCTTGCTCAGGAATGGCAGCAGGCAGGTGTGAGCACATCTGCACACACACTGAGACAAAGACTTTTGGAAGATGGCCTGGTGTCAAGAAGGGCAGCAAAGAAGCCACTTCTCTCCAAAAAAAACCATCAGGGACAGATTGATCTTCTGCAGAATATATGGTGAATGGACTGCTGAGGACTGGGGCAAAGTTATACTCTCCGATGAAGCCTCTTTCCAATTGTTTGGGGCATCAGGAAAAAGGCTTGTCCGGAGAAGAAAAGGTGAGCGCTACCATCAGTCCTGTGTCATGCCAACAGTAAAGCATCCTGAGACCATTCATGTGTGGGGTTGCTTCTCATCCAAGGGAGTGGGCTCACTCACAATTTTGCCCAAAAACACAGCCATGAATAAAGAATGGTACCAAAACACCCTCCAACAGCAACTTCTTCCAACAATCCAACAACAGTTTGGTGAAGAACAATGCATTTTCCAGCACGATGGAGCACCGTGCCATAAGGCAAAAGTGATAATTAAGTGGCTTGGGGACCAAAACGTTGACATTTTGGGTCCATGGCCTGGAAACTCTGCAGATCTTAATCCCTTTGAGAACTTGTGGTCAATCCTCAAGAGGCGGGTGGACAAACAAAAAACCACTAATTCTGACAAACTCCAAGAAGTGATTATGAAAGAATGGATTGCTATCAGTCAGGAATTGGCCCAGAAGTTGATTGAGAGCATGCCCAGTCGAATTGCAGAGGTCCTGAAAAAGAAGGGCCAACACTGCAAATACTGACTCTTTGCATAAATGTCATGTAATTGTCGATAAAAGCCTTTGAAACGTATGAAGTGCGTGTAATTATATTTCACTACATCACAGAAACAACTGAAAAAAAGATCTAAAAGCAGTTTAGCAGCAAACTTTGTGAAAACTAATATTTGTGTAATTCTCAAAACTTTTGGCCACGACTGTACAGTATACAGTAATTACATAGAAGAAATTGGGCTGGGCATAACATTTTCAATAGATGGTTCAGAAAAAATGGAACGGATACAGAAGACATACGGATGTATTTCCGTATGTGTTCCGTTTTTATTGCGGACCCATTGACTTGAATGGAGCCACGGAACGTTATTTGCGGCCAAATATAGGACATGTTCTATCTTTTAACGGAACGGAAAAACAGAAATATGGAAACGGAATGCATACGGAGTACATTCCTTTTTTTTTGCGGAACCATTGAAATGAATGGTTGGAACCATTCAGTAAAGGAAAGGAAACGGAAACACAACGGAACTCAAAAACGGAACAACGGATCCGTGAAAAATGGACCACAAAAAACTATAAAAGCCTAAGGGTGCCTTTAGGCAGAATCCACCAGAAAATATGCCGGTGCAGATTTTTAAGAGCGGATTAGGATGTAGATTTCTTGGTGAATTTTTATTTGGATTTCTGTGCAGATTACACCCCCTACTCAAATGAATGGAGACATACTGCTTTAGAATGTTATCTCACAGCAGAACACACCGCTGGGATTAATATTTTTCAACCCCATATGCTGCATATTGCTAAAATTAAACCCCACATGGCTTACAGCTACTGTAAAACAGGCAATAAATGACAAAAAAATGCATTAAAATATAAATCTGAGGTGTCCGCTGTAGCCTTTGAATGTACAAGTAGAAATGTGCAAATTGATCCTTAGCTAATTTGATTCATTACAAAGTTTATAAAAAATCTTCTGCCAAAGTTATCCAAAGTTCTAGCTATTCGCTTTGTATGATTCTTGCAAAACAGCATCCTACTGTGGAAATGAGAGGGACACAGGGCAGAGAGGATGAATATGGAGGATCACATGACCCTGGGAGGGAGGAATGCTTGCCCACAGCCACCCTGATTAGTTGAAAGTCAGCCTGTAAGTGTGAGCCAAATCATGGGGCAGGATTTTGGCATGCCCTTTAGCTTTCTTCTATCTGTAAAGCATAGATGAGATTCTGGGCTCAGCCTGCCATGTGAGAGGATGTGTGTACCATGTGTCTTGACAGAAACCAATTACAGACACAAACAAGTCATATAAGGGTGTTTCAGGGATAGTTTAGGGATAGATTTAGTTACATAGATTTAATACCACTGCTCAGTACTCTTCTCCTAAAACCAGCCTCTCCACCATTATAGAGGAAAAACTTTCTACCCTTCCCTCCAGATCACATCTCACCACCTGCGCACTTGACCCAATCACATGCCACCTTATCCCTAACCTCACAACAGTGTTTATCCCAGCCCTACCTATCACTAACCTCTGGTGTCTTCCCCTCTTGTTTTAAACATGCTACCATTACACCCATCCTCAAAAAGCCTTCACTTGACCCACCTTCTTTGTCCAGTTTTTGCCCCATATCACTTATTCCATATGCCTCAAAGCTGCTTGAACAACATGTCCATTCTGAACTGTCCTCTCACCTCTCCTCCTGCTCTCTCTTTGAACGAATACAATCTGGCTTCCAACCCCACCACTCAACTGAAACTGCCCTTACTGAAGTCACCGACGACCTGCTAACAGCCAAAACCAAAAAAACATTACTCTGTCCTCCTTCTCCTTGACCTGTCCTCTGCCTTTGACACCATCGACCACTCTCTTCTGCTACAAACTCTCATCTAGTGCACCAAAAACATGAGAACACACATATAATATAACATGATCCTTTATTGTTAAACAGACATACAAAACACAAAATCTGACATAATGCATAAATTAACAGCAATGCAGGAAAGTGACATAGTGAAAAACGTTCCCCCACAGAAGCCACAAGAAGGTGAGCATATATGAGTCTCAATGGAGTGTGCAATCTCTGTAGCAAAAGACACAAACAATGTCTGTCAATGCCAACTACATAACGACACCCATTATGCTACAAACATACTTGCACAGGCCTATATACTCATGCTGATAAACATGTGCCAAGGATCCCAAACTAGAGATACCAAAGAAAGTGGTATGACACACTCTAAGCAAAGAGAAACAATGAAAAGGCAATAGCCAGTATACACAAGCAGCATTCAAACAGAGACTTATACAGGAGGACAGGAGGGCTTCAGGAGGACACCAACCCTGGCACATGTCTCGCCTCGCTTCCTCTTGGGGGCGTACCAAACCCATTCAAACCCTTGCTATTTATAGCCCTTCTAATAGGTTGTCAACCTCGTTTGCTTGAATGCAAATGCTCTCCACCTGTGGACTGGAGGAGGAGCTCCAGTTTGACAGCCAGTGAGAAACACATTCTCAAAGATGGCCACCAAATCTCGCGAGACTTGTTACGGTCACATTATGAGTAAATGGCTGCTGGTGAGTGCGGAAGCCTCACACCAGGGGCAGGACCATCACGAGCCGTCCCCTCAAATCCCCCAGTGAGCACGAAGGTACACATAGCCACATATCTCGGGCTCTCGGCCGCAGCTTGTCACCGCCAGCATCATGATAATGACGGGCAACTTGCCCAAAAGCAGTTTATGGAGCTATAAGAGCTATAATAGCTAACATATTAGGCCAAAGCCAACCATAAGCCCTCACATTGGTATTGAATATATTATAAGCCCATAACGTCTTTGATGCTGTATGGCCACAATGGTGCTAAAAATCTCCATTAGTGGACAGTATTAATCACATTATAGTAAAGTGCATAATGTGCAAATTCTAATGATAATAAACCATAAAACTGTACATATAGATAACCTATTGGAGAACCAATAGTGGTGCAAAAGCGTTTTGTCATAAAGTGGAAAGTGTTATGGCAAATATAAAATTCATTGTCATGATCCTCAATACACATACACTAATCAATAAAAAAAGGAAAAAATAATAATAAAAGTGAATCTCATGATTAAAAGATAAATATAGTGCAGAAGTGCTAAAGTGCTGAGTGCTCAGTGCAAAATGTGAACATGCAGTGCAAAGTGCAAAAAATACACAAATCAATCCCTGAATAGGAGACACGACCCCATGGTATATACGTGGGCAATCTAAAACTTAACATCCACAATGTTGCCCTCAGTCCAGGTGTAATATCATCATATCAGAGGATAATTCATCCTAATGGCGTTCTTAATGACCACAGCTCCAAGTCTGACATGGATAAACGCAGATCAGCGATGCATAAATGCAGGACAGCAACCCAAATCAGATCTCTGAAACATAGCAAAGGTAGTTAGTCGGAAAGGTACAAAAAACTGTAGGAACAGTTAAAAACTGTGAAAACTTAATGAAACTACACCTGTTAAAACCTTGTTATATGTGCCAAGCGCCTGCCCAGGTCAGAGGGCACCACCAAGCACATCAAGGGCCCAGTCAAATACCACGCCGCACACGGAGGGCTGAGGCAAAAACATTGCCCTCCTACTTGCCTATGTACAAACCGGATTCCAAAAAAGTTGGGACACTATACAAATCGTGAATAAAAACTGAATGCAATGATGTGGAGGTGCCAACTTCTAATATTTTATTCAGAATAGAACATAAATCACTGAACAAAAGTTAAAACTGAGAAAATGTACCATTTTAAGGGAAAAATATGTTGAATCAGAATTTCATGGTGTCAACAAATCCCCAAAAAGTTGAGACAAGGCCATTTTCACCACTGTGTGGCATCTCCCCTTCTTCTTACAACACTCAACAGACGTCTGGGGACCGAGGAGACCAGTTTCTCAAGTTTAGAAATAGGAATGCTCTCCCATTCCTGTCTAATACAGGCCTCTAACTGTTCAATCGTCTTGGGCCTTCTTTGTTGCACCTTCCTCTTTATGATGCGCCAAATGTTCTCTATAGGTGAAAGATCTGGACTGCAGACTGGCCATTTCAGTACCCGGATCCTTCTCCTACACAGCCATGATGTTGTGATTGATGAAGAATGTGGTCTGGCATTATCTTGTTGAAAAATGCAGGGTCTTCCCTGAAAGAGATGACGTCTGGATGAGAGCATATGTTGTTCTAGAACCTGAATATATTTTTCTGCATTGATGGTGCCTTTCCAGACATGCAAGCTGCCCATGCCACACGAACTCATGCAACCCCATACCATCAGAGATGCAGGCTTCTGAACTGAGCATTGATAACAACTTGGGTTGTCCTTGTCCTCTTTGGTCCGGATGACATGGCGTCCCAGATTTCCAAAAAGAACTTCGAATCGTGACTTGTCTGACCACAGAACAGTCTTCCATTTTGCCACACTCCATTTTAAATGATCCATGGCCCAGTGAAAACGCCTGAGCTTGTGGATCTTGCTTAGAAATGGCTTCTTCTTTGCACTGTGGAGTTTCAGCTGGCAACGGCGGATGGCACGATGGATTGCGTTCACTGACAATGGTTTCTGGAAGTATTCGTGAGCCTATTCTGTGATTTCCTTTACAGTAGCATTCCTGTTTGTGGTGCAGTGTCGTTTAAGGGCCCGGAGATCACGGGCATCCAGTATGGTTTTACGGCCTTGACCCTTACGCACAGAGATTGTTCCAGATTCTCTGAATCTTCGGATGATGTTATGCACAGTTGATGATGATAGATGCAAAGTCTTTGCAATTTTTCGCTGGGTAACACCTTTCTGATATTGCTCCGCTATCTTTCTGCGCAACATTGTAGGAATTGGTGATCCTCTACCCATCTTGGCTTCTGAGAGACACTGCCACTCTGAGAAGCTCTTTTTATACCCAATCGTGTTGCCAATTGACCTAATTAGTGTTAATTGGTCTTCCAGCTCTTCGTTGTGCTCAAATTTACTTTTTCCAGCCTCTTACTGCTACTTGTCCCAACTTTTTGGGGATTTGTTGACACCGTGAAATTATGAATCAACGTATTTTTCCTTTAAAATGATACATTTACTCGGATTAAACGTTTGATCTGTCATCTACGTTCTATTACAAATAAAATATTGACATTTGCCATCTCCACATCATTGCATTCAGTTTTTATTCACAATTTGTTTAGTGTCCCAACTTTTTGGGAATCCGGTTTGTAGTAGATTCAAAGAAAAAGGGGCAAAACTATTGTTCTCATTGAGTCCCCAGGGTACCACCGTATTTAGTGAAGATCCATTTTGTCTCCTTTTGGCACAAAAAGTCACCAACGACCTGCTAACAACTCCTTGTCCTGTCCAATGCCTTTGACACAGTCGACCACTCTCTTCTGTTAAAAACTCTCTCATCTCTTGGCATCACTCACCTGGCCCTCTCCTGATTACATCATACCTCACAGACCGGACATTTAGCATCTCCCACTCTCATACCACCTCCTTATCTCATTCCCTCTCTGTTGGTGTCCCACAAGGTTCAGTTCTAGGACCCCTGCTCTTCTCTATCAACATCCTCAGCCTGGGATAGCTCATAGAGTCCCATGGCTTTCAGTATTACTTTTATGCTGACAACACCCAAATCTACCTCTCTAGTCCAGACATCACCACCTTACTATCCAGAATCCCAAAATGCCTATCCTCCATATTCTCCTTCTCCTGTCGCTTTCTTAAACTTAATATGGATAAAACAGAATTTATGATCTTTCCCCTATCTTGCTCAACCCCCCCCCCCCCCCAACAGACTTATCTATCACGATCAATAGCTGCACACTCTCCCCAGTCAATCAAGTCCGCTGTCTTGGAGTGACCTTGGATTCTGCACTCTCTATCAGATCACACATCCAAGCCCTTTCCACCACCTGCCGCCTCCAAGTCAAAAATATCTCCTGCATCCGCGCATTCCTCAACCATGAGTCTGCAAAAATGCTTTTACATGCCCTCATCATCTCCCGCCTAGACTACTGCAACATCCTCCTCTGTGGCCTTCTATCTAGCACTCTCGCACTCATCCAATCTATCCTCAACTTTGCTGCCCAACTAATCCACCTCTCTCCCCCATTACTAATCCACCTCTCTCCCCCATACATCTGAGTTACTTTCCCGATACATCCCCACACGTAATCTCCGATCCTCACAAGACCTCCTTTTCTCCTCTCCTCTTATCACCTCTTCTCAAAACCGCCTTCAAGATTTCTCCTTTGCATCCCCTATACCAGTGATGGCTAACCTTGGCACTTAAGCTGTGGTAAAACTACAACTCCCACGATGCCCCCCTTGCTTGGCTGCTCTCAGAACTCTATAGAAATAAATGGAGCATGCTGGGAGTCATAGTTTCACCACAGCTGGAGTGCCAAGGTTAGCCATCACTGCCCTATACTCTGAAACTCTCTACCCCAACATATCAGACTCTCGCCTTCAGTGGAATCCTTCAAAAGAAACTTGAAAACTCACCTCTTCAGACAAGCCTACAACCAGTGACCCTGCTGCTGCTATACCACCATGACCACATTTACCCTCACCTACTGTGTCCTTCCTCCATACCTTGTAGATTGTAAGCCCTCACAGGCAGAGCCCTCTCTCCTTCTGTAGCAGTCTGTAACTCATCGTGTTCATGCTTAGTGCAATTGTCTGTATTATGTATGTATACCGCTTATCATATGTACAGAGCTTTAATAATAAATAATAATAATAATTAATAGGTAGGAAAGTTAGGGTTTTATCAGAAAAGGACAGCATAGGGTCAGAGTTCTGTGTGTATTTTACAGTGAAGGGATGGCAGATACTGCAAGCAGAAAGTTTCATATAATGCACTGCAATCACAAAAACCCTGCATTGCCTGCACAAATATATTTTTTTGTCCTGTGCTTCATCACCCAGCCTTTAAAAAAACTGTTAAGTATCTTTTATACATATTCCTAGCACCTCCAACAGCATATATTTCACTGGATAAACTGCACAATTGTGCCTTTTTATTTCTAGAGATCAGTTGCAATTTTGCTACCATTTTAAAATGCACATTTGAATGCATTGTACTGCGTTAGTATAACAGTTTAAAACAAAACATTGTACAGTGTTTGTATAACAGTTTAATTCAACGCATTGTAGTACATTAATATAAGTTTCATTTTAGGCATTGTACTGCATCATATACCATTCTAAATTGTCGCTATATGTGTGCAGTTTCTTCATAGAAGGGGAAGAATGTTTAATTTCTCCATCATATTATGCACTTCTCGTTTCCACCCTGAAACGCAGCAGGGGTGGCTGTGCTTGCACATTATAGGAAAAAGTGTCAGCCTCTCTGGTTGTCTGCACCCATGGGCAGCAGATCCCATCCCAACCACGTTGCATCTGTGCTGGAAACGTGCAGTGTATAATGTGATAGAAAAAAGTATCAAGCCAGCAAAGGAGGCAATATGGACAATCACAATACATTAGTGCCTTGTATTAACTTTTTCAACATTATAAATGCCATTTTCTGAAGTGAGACAACCCATTTAATGCTTATGAAAATTAGTAGAAGTCTGTGCCTTACACCCTTTTTTATAAAATTTGCATCCCCTCCTATCCCTTGGTTGAACCTGATGAACTTATGTCTTTTTTCAAACGTAGATACTATTTAACTATGTAAATAAGAACGTTATGTACACCCTTATTAGGGGTTAATATATCAACTTTCTGTTCTCTTTATTTGGAGCTTGTGGACAAATATATTTATATATATATATATATATATTTCGCAGTCAACATGTACTTGGTTTCATGGACTGAAAGGACTCACAATTGTCAACTTAGTGGATTTTAAATGGGATAGTTGCAAAGTTTTTACGTTATCCCCTATCCACCGGATAGGGATAAGAAGCTGATCGCTGGAGTTCTGACCGCTGGGATCCTCAAGGATCACAAGAATGTGGGTCCTGTTGATGCAGCGGCAGGTCATGCATGCGCACTGCCGTTCCATTCATTTTCTATGGCAGTGCCAGGAATAGCCGTGCACTCTACTCTGCTATCTCTTGCACTCTGTAATGGCGGTTACTGATCGCCAATGTTCCCCTACTTACTGCCGCGATCCAGGGTCCTGTGTTCAGGTGAGCAGTATCCTCCCTGGCCGCCTCCATCATTATCCGCATCCAACCCCATTGTGGGGCAAATAACAGCGGAGGTAGCGACCTAGTGTTCTCATGGGGAAAGTCTATCCCCACCAACAGGGGTACTGTGAAGAACGAGGGGTTCACTTAGACCAGTGTTTCCCAACCAGTGTGCCTCCAGCTGTTGCAAAACTACAACTCCCATCATGCCTGGACAGTCTTTGGCTGTGCGGGCATGCTGGGAGTTGTAGTTTTGCAACAGCTGGAGGCACACTGGTTGGGAAACACTGACTTAGACAATGCCCTTAGAGGAGGTTGGTCATGTGACACAGAGGGTCAGTGGTCTGTGACCCTCCCATAGAGAATGAATGGAGCGGAAGTGCGAATGCAAAACACATCAAAACAGGGGAATTGGAACCCTGTTCTCATGATCAGTGGGGTTCCAGGAGTCGGAAAACAAGCGATCAACTAGTTACATGTATTGCCTATTCTAGGGAGTTCAGCGGGCCACAGGGGTGCTGATGGGACTGGTTGTACTCACGGTGGCAGCTCTGACTATCTTGCCCCCTGGGCCATGCAAAGCTGAGAAGGGGACACCTCTTCTTCCGTTCAGGGCACTCCCTGACTTTAGCACTGCTGCCTCTTGTGGATTGAGGTACCCGTGGTGTAGATATGTTTTGAGGTGCAAGAAAGGAGTTAAAGAGACACTGCAGCCATGCAGGAGTGGATGTAGTGAATGATGAGGCCAGGTTAGTATCCCAAGTACACTGTTCCATGCTGAGGCAGTTGAATAGATGGTTCGCACTGGCACAGAATACATTAAGCATTAGGCATATGTAGTTTCCCAAGGTTGTCTATAGGAGATAAAGGGCGGAGTCTCTTTCTTATATTCTCCACAGTCTTTCCAAATTGACCAAGGGGTGCAATTTGGATCTCTGAGCTACTTGGTATCTCTGCAATATACTACAATCTGTACAGATGGACATTCTGTCCATTTTATATGATTGGGAGCTTGAAATTCACTTGTTCCCACCATATGCAAAAAAGCCTAAAGCCAGGATACAGGCATTTACCTTCTCTGAGCGATACAAAACAATCCTCCTTGTATGGCAACTGAACTTTCTGCTGCATTTAGTAACTCTTTCCCTCAAGGGTTGGCACATATGCTGTCACTGTTCTGCTGTTATAATCCACAGAAAGATTTCCTGTCAGCTCTGCTCCTAGCTGCTTACACATTCTGTCTAGATAAGACTGATCTCACTTCATGCAGAGGAAGGGATGGTGCCAGCCCATGCCTAGCAATAGTAACCAGGGACCCACTCTCACCATATACAAACCGGATTCCAAAAAAGTTGGGACACTAAACAAATTGTGAATAAAAACTGAATGCAATGATGTGGAGATGGCAAATGTCAATATTTTATTTGTAATAGAACGTAGATGACAGATCAAACGTTTAATCCGAGCAAATGTATCATTTTAAAGGAAAAATACGTTGATTCATAATTTCACGGTGTCAACAAATCCCCAAAAAGTTGGGACAAGTAGCAATAAGAGGCTGGAAAAAGTAAATTTGAGCATAACGAAGAGCTGGAAGACCAATTAACACTAATTAGGTCAATTGGCAACATGATTGGGTATAAAAAGAGCTTCTCAGAGTGACACTGTCTCTCCGAAGCCAAGATGGGTAGAGGATCACCGATTCCCACAATGTTGCGCAGAAAGATAGTGGAGCAATATCAGAAAGGTGTTACCCAGCTAAAAATTGCAAAGACTTTGCATCTATCATCATCAACTGTGCATAACATCATCCGAAGATTCAGAGAATCTGGAACAATCTCCGTGCGTAAGGGTCAAGGCCGTAAAACCATACTGGATGCCCGTGATCTCCGGGCCCTTAAACGACACTGCACCACAAACAGGAATGCTACTGTAAAGGAAATCACAGAATGGGCTCAGGAATACTTCCAGAAACCATTGTCAGTAATCACAATCCATCGTGCCATCTGCCGTTGCCAGCTGAAACTCTACAGTGCAAAGAAGAAGCCATTTCTAAGCAAGATCCACAAGCTCAGGCGTTTTCACTGGGTCAGGGATCATTTAAAATGGAGTGTGGCAAAATAGAAGACTGTTCTGTGGTCAGACGAGTCACGATTCAAAGTTCTTTTTGGAAATCTGGGACGCCATGTCATCCGGACCAAAGAGGACAAGGACAACCCAAATTGTTATTAACGCTCAGTTCAGAAGCCTGCATCTCTGATGGTATGGGATTGCATAAGTGTGTGTGTCATGGGCAGCTTGCATGTCTGGAAAGGCACCATCAATGCAGAAAAATATATTCAGGTTCTAGAACAACATATGCTCCCATCCAGACGTCATCTCTTTCAGGGAAGACCCTGCATTTTTCAACAAGATAATGCCAGACCACATTCTGCATCAATCACAACATCATGGCTGCGTAGGAGAAGGATCCGGGTACTGAAATGGCCAGTCTGCAGTCCAGATTTTTCACCTATAGAGAACATTTGGCGCATCATAAAGAGGAAGGTGCAACAAAGAAGGCCCAAGACGATTGAACAGTTAGAGGCCTGTATTAGACAAGAATGGGAGAGCATTCCTATTTCTAAACTTGAGAAACTGGTCTCCTCGGTCCCCAGATGTCTGTTGAGTGTTGTAAGAAGAAGGGGAGATGCCACACAGTGGTGAAAATGGCATTGTCCCAACTTTTTTGGGTTTTGTTGACACCATGAAATTCTGAATCAACATATTTTGCCATTAAAATGGTACATTTTCTCAGTTTAAACTTTTGTTCCGTGATTTATGTTCTATTCTGAATAAAATATTAGAAGTTGGCACCTCCACATCATTGCATTCAGTTTTTATTCACGATTTGTATAGTGTCCCAACTTTTTTGGAATCCGGTTTGTACAATCTACGGGGCATACTGTACATGACATACAGTCTCAATGGGAGACGGCAGAAGCATAGCATTTTATTTTTGAAGATGTCCTTATAATAAATAACACTAGTGGAAATGTTTGAACAGTGCTGTTAAATACTAAGTTGTTTCCCCTGTACACAGGGATACAAAATTCAACCGGGGATTTTTTACAAATCTGTTTATTGTTTTTTTCATATACAAAAAAAACACAACCATGTGGACTAGCTTTTCGCTGTCTTTTTCAAAAGTACATACACAAGAACATTCCCCTCCCCGCTAAACACCCTCCCTACCCCCCCCCCCCCTTCCGCCAGTCCAGGAAATGGGTTTTATTTATTAGCAGCAAAATCTTTTGATCATGAATACCCCCAGACCTCTTGCAATACTGCTTGTTACGATATGGCTATGCAGCATGGATGTGTTCAGTTGGGATGCAATGCCTTGCAGAACCTAATTACTTATTAGGTGTTAATAGTTAATGGCCATACAGCAGCCCCCAAAATCACAGGATCATTAACAATGAACTATGAATAAACAATTCAGTTCAAATTAAAGGGTTTTTACGAGATTTTAACACTGATATGAGCTATCATTGCCTAATCGGTGGGGGTCCGACACCTAGAACCCCCACCAATCAGCTGTTAGATTTGGCACCGGCACTGCCGTGAGCACCACAGCCTTCTCGCATCTTCCCCTAGGCCAACAACGACACGCTCAACGGTCACGTGGCCTTAGCCCCTTTGAAGTGAAGGGGGCTGAGCGTGATACCAAGTACAGACGCTATACAATATACAGTACTGTGCTTGGTGAGCTACAAGAAATCTGTGGTGCTCACAGGAGCGCCAGAGCCCTCTCAAACAGATGATTGGCGGGGGTCCCGGGTGTCGGTCCCCCACCGATTAGATACTGATGACCTATCAGTTTTAAAATGTCAGAATAACTATTTTTTATTTTATCCCACTGCAATTTGTACAGCGGTGCAGCAATTGGCCACAAGGCACTGTGTCCTAAACTTTTGCATTACAATAAACGAGCACTAAGAATCACCATTCTTTTGCATTACAATAAACGAGCACCAAGAATCACCATTCTTGGCATCATCCATTAATTGCATTACATTTAGTGAAAACTTTCTGCGTGTATAGCACAGTGAAAGGGAATCTATCACCATCATTCTGGACTATTGTTTTCCTACTACCCACTAACCCCCATTCCCCAAGGTTGTGGTGACAGATTCCCTTTAACATGTGCTTGTCATTGTGTAGGGCAATGTTTACTAGGTGATGTGAAGTCTATTAAGAAAGTGTCACTTTTCTCTCAATTAACTTTCTGTTTTTCATTTCAGAAATAAACTACAGAACACACTAACTCAGAATGAATTCAACGAACGCAGTTATTCCCCACAACAAATTCTATCAATGGATAGCCCTAAATTAGGAAGACAAACTCCCCAGGGTTAGTGTTGTTTTTGAAGAGTGTTGCAAATTCAGACTGCAGTCATTTCCTGATATGACATAGATGTAATCCGTGTGGTTTATAATTTCTCCAGATTTCCTTATTCAGAAGCTGAAGGGGCTGCGGCGCTCCATTGATTTTGGTTCTGGAAATAATTTTTTGTGATAAAGGTCCACTTATGTCTTGACTGGAAATGCCTCACACAAAAAGTGCTTTTGGAACTACTGGGCGGATCTACCTAAACATTATGCTATGTTACCTACAGCAAATGAAAAGCCTCATTTTTATTTTCAGCTAGTTTCACACTACCATTAAAAAACAATCCAGCAGGCTGTTCCAGAGTTCATAGCTGATATTGCCTTTCCCCATTGACTATAATGGGACCTGGAGGGGGTCCGGCCTGTTTCGGGCACTCATGCCAGGATTTGGCTGAACAAAAAACAGTGCTCTAGCAATTTTTTATTCAGCTATATCCCGGCACTCATGCTATGAGGATACAATGAACTTCAGCCTGCCAGATGGTTTTAACACAATTTTTTTTTCTAAGGCTACTGCCACACATAGTTTTTTGGCAGGGGCATAACTAGAATCTTGTAAGCCCCACTGCCCCAGGACAAATGTCATACTCAGGCTACCCTCATGGATTTCCCCCAGCGCCAGCCCAGATCGCCATGAAGACTTCCTCCAGCCATGTGCAAAAGACATATTTGGTTCCCCGCATTTCCAGCACTCTCAGTAGTTATGCTCTGTTCTTCCACACAACAGTAATGTCTGCCTTTGTGCCCCAACATTTATGCCCCTTTGTGTCCCCATATTGTCACTTTTTGTGCCTCCATACAATAGTAATGTTTGCATTTGTGCACCAACAGTAATGTCCACTATTCTGCCTCTTACAATATTAGTGTCCCCCACTGTGCCTCTTTAGAATATTAAAGGGAGTCTGTCATCAGCATCCTCCTTATAAAACTGTTTGCATAGACACATACAATTGACTTAAAATCCTGTTTTTCTTTTGCTAACCTGAGGCTGTGTTCCCGAGTTATCATACTTTTTCCTAATATGTAAAACAAAAGAAAAACAACATTATAATCAGGCAAACCACAGTGATGTGTCTATGCAAACAGTTTCATAGTGACAAATTCCCTTTACTGTCCCCCGCTATATAGTAATGTCCTTGTTGTGTCCCATTAGAATAGTAATGTGCCCCATTAGAATAGTAATTTACCCCACTCTGCCCTGTTATAATATTAACCCCTTGAGGACGTATGCTGTACATGTACAGTGTAAATCCGAGCTTTAAACATGGAGCCTTCTCAGAAGCTGTTGGGTGCCTGCTGTTTTACACAACAGACACCCAAGGCTTTTACCCCACATATGCCTTCTGAAGGCTTCAAGGCCTGCCATAGTGAAGTGTCTATGGAGCCTTGTCTGTGGCAAGGCTCCACAGCAACACAGTGAATCTCTAATAGGCTGCAATGTTAAATCATTGCAGTCTAAGGAAAAAGCAATCAGATGACTGCATGATAAATATCCTAAGGAGGATGAGAAAAAAGTAAAATAAAAATAAAAAAGATTTTAAAAATAAAAAAATATATAAAAATTCCAAGCACACCCCTTTCCCCTTATTAAAAATAAAAATAAACAATAAAAATAATAAAGATCATAGACATCGCCATCTCCCAAAATGTCCATACTAATAAATTATAGATGTATTTATCCCGTATAGTGAATGCTGTAACAGAAAAAAATGTTTTTCTTTCTTAATTTTACCTCCCCCTCACCCCAAAAAAGTTATGAAAAATTATTAAAAAGTCAGCCACTCCAAAATTGTATCAATAAATACTAATATTGCACAGCATAAAATGAGTCCCACACAGCTCTGTAGATGTAAATCTAAAAAATTAGGAATATGGAAACACAAAGATTTTTTTTTTTTAAGTGTTATTTTTAAGTAAGTATTAAAACACATTATAAAACTATATAACTGTGGTATTGCTGTAATTGAACTGACCCAGAGAATGAAAAAACTATGGTGGAATTGCATTTTTCCCCAATTCCACCATATTTGGATTTGTTTTCAGCTTCCTACTACATTGTATGCAATACAATATGGTGCCATTAGACAGGTATGTGAATGGAAACATTTAAAAAGTTATGGCTCTGGGACGGCACAGAATAAAAAAGCTGAAAACTGCTTGGTCTTTAAGGTGTTAATTCCCCTCCCACTGTGCCTCATTAGAATACCAATGCCTCCCACTGTGCTCCATTACAATAGTGATATCCCCCACTGTGCTCCATTGCAATAGTAATATCCCCAACTGTTTAATAATGCACCCTACTGTGCCTGGAATAATTGTAATGTCCCCCTCTGTAAGCCATTATAATATTCATGTCCACCACTGTATAGTAATATACTGCACTGTGCCCCGTAATGTCCCTTACTGTATAGGTATGTCCCCCACTGTGCCCTGTTATAATAGTAATGCCCCTTATTGTGTAGTAATGTCCCCTACTGTGTGCCCTTTGCAACAATAAATATAAAAAACTGAAACTCCTAACACCATTCCCATGATAAGCAGCCTAATTCGTTATGTTTGATGCCTGCTGTCATCTTTATGCTCGCCACCTCCTGGGAGCCCAACATCTGGACATATATTAGGCCAATAGTTTTTAACCGGATCCACATTTTGAGGATGCAGATACAGTTGAAAGCAGCACCTGTTGGAGATTTGATCAGCACCTTCCCCTCCAGACCCAGTCACACCCATAAGACAGCAACTGCCACACTTCTGTTTTTGGTATGAACTTTTTTGAGGCCAAAAGAATGCTTTGGAAATGCATTGAGCATTTTTGTAGCATTTTTTAGTTGTCTTTGTGGTGTTTTTGGCCAATAGTGTTTCAGCAAAGTCTTTTGTATGTCCCTTGTGCTTTTATATAGAAAACATCTCTGTAATGTCACATATGTATTGGTAAAAATAAACACAATGCCAAAGCATCATTAAAAAAAATTCATCACACATTGACAGAAAGCCAGAAAATGAGGGAAAAACACCACACCCAGAGCATGTTGCGAAAAAAACCTTTGACCCAAAACACACATCTCAAGTGTCTAAAAACACCACTCCAAAAATGCTTGTTTGTGCAGTGTTTAATAATTACAATAGACTCCCTTGTAACATAAAAATGCACAAAAAAAAGCACTAAAAATTCAAAGCACCAAAAAAGGCAAGAACAAAAGTGTGCTACCATCCAAAATAAGGAATATTTTATGTGAAAACCCAAGGCAACCTCAATAAAAAAGGAACATCCAGATAGTCTGACTGACTGTTTGTTGATGAGGCACACATTGAAGATGAGCCACAGTCAAACTAGTGAACTGTAACGATATGGTGGTGGCAACCAAATCGGAAAAGTGTTGGAATCAGCCAAATTGAACTACTGATATGAAGAGTCATACTTATAACATCATTGTGTAGTATTTTCTGTTGCAGATACCCCCGTTCCTGAAAGAAGGTATGATCCCGGACCTCCAATCTTACAACCGCCATTAATGACTGATCAAAAGGCAGACACAGCACGTGACATTGTAAGCACATATGCAACTAGGTTTGCTTTCCTTTACATAATTTTAAAAGTGTCAATATATCTTACAAAATTACCTATCCAATCACCATTGTTTTCAATTCTGATTATTTCAGTACATCAACAAAACCCACACTAGATAAGTACATCCACGTGTGCATTGTGCAATTTATCTGTTCTTTCTGAAGATAAGGAAGAAGGGATGCAAATGAGCTCTTAGCAAGCTCTGCCTCTAAAGCCACCAGATGTAAGGCAGCTATTCAACTCTTTAAATAGGCTTTGAGACATGACTATGGCGCTCTTTCCCCAAGGAGAGATAGTACCCTCCAAATCCTGAAAATAAGTGCTACCATTCTCCTTGCCAGAAGGGTGTGTTCCTAAACAGTCTGACACTGTCAGCAGTCTTTTAATAATATTAAAGTGTGTAGGAACATGCTTTATTATTGACAAGGAGACTTGTAACACACAGTTCTCAATTTATTCTTACATTTTCAGGAGGAATGGCCAAACACAGCTGAAATCTCGTTAAACATTTTGGGGCACATTTATTAAGATCAGTGTTTTAGACATCAGTCTTAATAAGCTCCTGTGCTGGTGGTGGATCGCCAAAATTATGTAGAGGAGCCGGATTCTAAATGTAAGCCAGCTTCCTTGCTGTCTTACATTTAGACCATTTTCTGCGCCTAAAACAGGCATAGAAAATCATGAATGAGACGGGCCTACCAGTCCTTACCCACCCATGCCTCCTTTTTTAGACCTGACGTGAGCAAGAATGAACTGGCAGATTCTGCCGCAACATGGCATCCGACAGAATTTGCGCCAGATATTATCTGTTCCTAAATGACCCCCTTTATTTATAAAATATTGGCATCCATACATACCCTTTCTTACTATAACTACATTTTAGGACATAGATACAAAGATTTAAAAATACTTACGTATACCAGCGTTAGTGATCTTGGCCCGTTTTCTGCTGTTGAGTCAGTAGTGGATTTTCCCTACGTGAACATAGCTTCACATTCGAACTCGAATCATAGCTTCACATTCAAACTCGAATCGTCCTATGCTATGACGATACAACATGGCAGTCACTGTACTTCTCAGTACAACCCATCGCATGGCATGCTAGATTTTATGCATCTGTTAGGCCTTTTTCCCACACCTTGTATAGTGCTCTTGTCAGAATTCATCAGGATTAGTGGCCATAATAAGGGCAGAGAAATATGCTTTGTAATACGCTTGTGTGGAATTGGCCTTACTAAAGTGTGGCTACAATGTACAAAAGCTTATATACTATTGCTCGTTAGCCATTTTTATTTAATCAATTTTTTCCTTTTCCAAGATTAACTGGCAGACAAAATTCAATATTTATTACCCTGATTCTATTGTTTACAGAAACACTCCATATGTGATTGTAAACTGATCTATGGGCACACGGCAGGGCACAGAAGAGAAGGAGCAATATATGTTTTTTGGAGGGCAGATTTTACTGGGATAATTTTAAGTTGCCATGTCACATTTGAGCCCCCCTGACAGGGCCGGCTCCAGGTTCATGTGGGCCCTTGGGCGATAAATCCCAGTGGGCCACCATGAGGCATTTTTTTACATTGACATGTCCCCCTGTGGCTCCCACACAGTATAATGACCCCCAGTGGCCCCTATACAGTATAATGACTACTAGTGGCCCTTCACACAGTATAATGACTACTAGTGGCCCTTCACACAGTATAATGAACCCCCAATTTCCCCCCCCCCCACTGTATAATGACCACCTGTGGCCCTGCATTCAGAATAATAACCCCCAGTCGCCCCCATTCAGAATAATGACCCCCAGTAGCCCCCACACTGGGGGAATACTGCATGGAGGGGGCTCTGGGGTCATTATACTGAATGGAGGGTCATTGGTGATTATTATACTAAATGGGGGACACTGGGGGTCATTATACTATGTAAAGGGCCCTCACAGTATAATGACCCCACAGTGACCCTCCATTCAGAATAATGACCCCCAGTCGCCCCCACACTGGGGGTTATACTGTATGGAGGGGGCACGAGGGGTTATTATATTTAATGGGGGCTCTGGTGGTCATTATGCTAAATGGAGGGTCAATGGGGATTATTATAATAAATGGGGGGCACTGGGAGTCATTATACTGTGTAAGGGGCCCTCCCAGTGTGATGAATAACCCCCCAGTGGCCCCCTCACATACCTATCATTGCAGCGGAGCTGGCAGTCCTGTCATTCACTAACCGCAGCTCCCTGCGCTCCTTCTCTCCGGTGGCCCGCTGCAGCAGTGAGCCAGGCCTGGAGGAGAGAAGGAGATGTGCAGTGATGTAGCTAGAACTGACTGGGCCCCTCAGCAAATTTTAGTACGCCCCCCTCCCCCCCAATGCGTGTTCACATCACGTTTTTCCTATCGGTTTGATGTATACAAATGTGCAGCACTCCACGTTTTTGTATCCTGCAGAGTCAAGTAAAAAATGCATACGTTAACGTATATGTTTTTTTACAATGGAACTGTATGGTGAACGGACGCCACTGTACGGCATTAGTCTGAGGCATCTGGTAACGCATACATTTTTGGTATACATTAAATGGATGGCACAAATGGGATGTGAACCCAGCCCTAGTGTGAGAATAACCACCAGTACACAGCGGGTAGCGTGGCGGAGAGGGGAGGCCGCCATGTACTGACAGAGAGCTAACTGGTCCTGGTGGTCAGGGATGAGGACTGTGCTTCCCAAGGATCATTTTCTACTGGGAAATACAGGGCACAGTATAATACACTAGAATCTATATACTATAAAGATATTAGCCATACCCCCGAATAATAATACAATTAGGGGGTCATTTATTATATAGAAATACGTCTATATTAGGCGTATTTCTGACACAGATTGTGGCGCAAAGTTCCTTAACACCGCAATCTGTATCTTTTCCTGCTCATGCCAGGTCTAAAAAAAGTGGGGTGGGCATGGAAGGGGATACAGTTATGGCCATGCAGTTATTGGATACCACCGCCATATAGTGATAACACCGCCATACAATGATAAAACCACCATACAGTGACCGGATAAAAAAAGGGTATAAGAGGGCACAGTACAGGGAATGACTATGGGCACTGCACTGGGTGTGGTAAGAGGACACAATGCAGGGTATAAAGGGGCACAGTACGGGGTGTGGGGCACAGTCACATGACCCTGTGACGTTAGAAGGTCCTTATGGTGAATGCTGTTCAGATGCCACCATAATGAGAGGCATAGGAGTGAGACAGGGGCCCTGGATGGACAGGAGGGGTGGACACAGCAAGTAGGTTGAAGGGGCTCTGAGGGGGCTTCATACAATAAGTAGTGGCAGGAGGTCTGTGCAGGGCAGCAATAGGAGATAGGAGGGTGAAACAGGAGCTCTGGATACATGAGGGAGGAAAGGAGACAGCAGGGGCCCCATGAGGATGAGATAGGACAGGATATGTGGGGGGGGGGCAGGTGTCATGGAGACAAACTGCTTAATGAAACAGTAACACAACTAAATAGAATGAAGCAGCAGCAGATCGAAGAGTCCCCCCCAAGAGACAGTCACAGTGCAGACTCACTCACAGACTGTCTTCACACTTCTGCTCCAGCTCCAGCCCTGCGGTCTCTCTCCTCAGGCAGCATGTCCTGTGTAGAGGGGGCGTGTTCTGAGTCTCTGCAGCTCTGAGGGCCCACCAAAGGGGTACTGCGTAAGTGAAATGACAGCAGTGAGAGCTCCCATCTGTATTGATGGAAGTGCTCATAGCAGCTCAGTGGGCCCCCCCAGGAGCATTGGGCCCCGGCACTTGCCCGGGGATGCCGGGTTATGACGCCGGCCCTGCCCCCTGATGCAACTCCAGAGTAGAAACTCCAATAAAGTGACCCCATTTTGGAAACTACGGAATAAGGTGGTAGTTTTGCTGGTACTATTTTGGGGTACACATGATTTTTGATTGCTCTATATTACGCTTTTTTTTTACAATGTTCACCTGACAGGTTAGATCATGTGCTATTTTTATAGTGCAGATTGATATGGATGCAAAAATACCAAATATGATCACTGCGTTTTTTTTTTTGTTTCCGTTTTACATATTAAAGCATTTTTGAGAAAAAAATTATGTTTTTATGTCTCCATTTTCTGAAAGCCATATTTTTTATATTTTTCTGGGCTCATTTTTTGCAGGATGAGATGACAGTTTGATTGGTACCATTTTGGGGTACATATGACTATTTGATCACTCGATATTACACTTTTTGACAAAAAAATGGTTGTTTTAGCACAGTTTTTATTAGTTGTTTTTTTACGGTGTTCAGGTGATGGGTGATAGGGATGTAGCAATACCCAATATGTCTGTTTTTCTTATTTTTTTTCTTTTTTTTCTTTTTTTTCAATTTTATATGTGATTTATTATGGTTAAAGGTTTTTTTTTTTACTTGAAACGTTTTTTTTTTTATTATGAAAAACACTTTTGTCCCACTCTGGGACTTAAACTTCTGCGGGTCTGATCCCCTCTGCAATCCATTGCCTGTCAGTCTTTAGCCTGTCAGCCTAAGGAGCTGGATATCATAGACTTCCATAGAAGGCAAGACCCTGATGCATATGGAAGTAATCGGGTCCCCGTCACTGCAGTGCAGGGGACCTGATGGGGACGTGGAGGGAACCAGTACCCTCCACAAACCCGCTGCATGCTGATGTCAGCTTTGACTGTGGCATACAAGGGATTAATACGCTGGCATCAGTGTTTTCATCTATGCCGGAATATGTAGCAGGGAGCCAGCTGTCAGTGACTGCCAGGTCTGTGCCACTGATCAGGTGGGTGCAGCTCTTGCACCCGCCAGATCAGCAAGCTGTAGCTGTATGGTGCTGGTCCTTAAGTCACAGATCCCAGCGCCGTACAAATATATGGCGGGGGTCCTCTACGGGTTAATGTTGTGGGGAGAAAATATTCACCACCTCAGAAGCAACCCTCATACATATTTACCAGCATGATAGATGGTAAATACTGGGCATCTAAGCTTTTCCCCTGGGAACAACCCACCCGGGACCACTCACTTATGGGTGGGTCTTACATAAGCCATGTTCATCCCAAGACAGCCCGAATTAACTGGAACTGTTCCTGAAAATTAGGTACAGGTCCTGGCAAATTTGGAACAGTTGGCAGCTACGCTTATAAAAAAAAAAAAAAGCAAAAGAATACATCAAGAACGGTGTATATACAGTCGTGGCCAAAAGTTTTGAGAATGACACAAATATTAGTTTTCACAAAGTTTGCTGCTAAACTGCTTTTAGATCTTTGTTTCAGTTGTTTCTGTGATGTAGTAAAAAATAATTACACGCACTTCATATGCTACATTTATGCAAAGAGTCAGTATTTGCAGTGTTGGCCCTTCTTTTTCAGGACCTCTGCAATTCGACTGGGCATGCTCTCAATCAACTTTTGGGCCAATTCCTGACTGATAGCAATCCATTCTTTCATAATCACTTCTTGGAGTTTGTCAGAATTTGTGGTTTTTTGTTTGTCCACCCGCCTCTTGAGGATTGACCACAAGTTCTCAATGGGATTAAGATCTGGGGAGTTTCCAGGCCATGGACCCAAAATGTCAACGTTTTAGGTCCCCGAGGCACTTAGTTATCACTTTTGCATTATGGCACGGTGCTCCATCGTGCTGTAAAATGCATTGTTCTTCACCAAACTGTTGTTGGATTGTTGGAAGAAGTTGCTGTTGGAGGGTGTTTTGGTACCATTATTTATTCATGGCTGTGTTTTTGGGCAAAATTGTGATTGAGCCCACTCCCTTGGATGAGAAGCAACCCCACACATGAATGGTCTCAGGATGCTTTACTGTTGGCATGACACAGGACTGATGGTAGCGCTCACCTTTTCTTCTCCGGACAAGCCTTTTTCCTGATGCCCCAAACAATCGGAAAGAGGCTTCATCGGCAAATATGACTTTGCCCCAGTCCTCAGCAGTCCATTCACCATATTTTCTGCAGAAGATCAATCTGTCCCTGATGTTTTTTTTGGAGAGAAGTGGCTTCTTTGCTGCCCTTCTTGACACCAGGCCATCGTCCAAAAGTCTTCGCCTCACTGTGCGTGCAGATGCGCTCACACCTGCCTGCTGCCATTCCTGAGCAAGCTCTGCACTGGTGGCACTCCGATCCTGCAGCTGAATCCTCTTTAGGGGACGATCCTGGCGCTTGCTGGACTTTCTTGGACGCCCTGAAGCCTTCTTAACAAGAATTGAACCTCTTTCCTTGAAGTTCTTGATGATCCTATAAATTGTTGATTGAGGTGCAATCTTAGTAGCCACAATATCCTTGCCTGTGAAGCCATTTTTATGCAACGCACTGATGGCTGCACGCGTTTATTTGCAGGTCACCATGGTTAACAATGATTTCAAGCATCAGATACAATTATGAGACGCACAGGAGTGGATGACTCCACAGAAAGAGGTGCTCACAGTAAAAAGGATTTGCCCCTCCTTTAGGAAAATTGACAGTGAAATTAAGTATACTGGACACTCACACTATAAGTGGAACCATGTGATTGAAGCGATAAGCCTAATCTTCAATTAATAGGTTTATTAACATGACCATAAGTTGACATATATAGGAATAAAATATCCCCACAATTATTAATATACTACTAGGACAGCCTAAAAATTGATAGAATAATACCTAAAATGGTGGATTAGTTAAACATCGGTGTGACCACAATATAACTTATCCTGCGGCTAAAAACCTTGATCACTTTAGATAATAAAATCTAATACCATAAGAGTCATAAAATTGTTGCCAGTATTAACTTAATGCAGGATTGGGATCCGCTGGTTGGGACAAAGTTTCTGAGTCTCTGAAAGTTCACTTTACAATGAGTGTTTAAAGCGGCGTCCCGCTCTTACTCACTGTTCGGTGATTCCTTTTGCAGTCTTCCACTGCTGAAGTTCCGGTTCACTGTGTCGACAAACAACTTGCTCCCAGGTTCGTCTGCCACCGGTCTCTATGGCTCTGGGCACCGCTCCGTATTGCCGAAGAGCCGATGTCCTCCAAGCCTGTAGTTTCCCTGCTTCCACGCTGATTTATCTTTGCAGTCACGATGTTGGATATTCTCGTGCTGCGATCTTAATTGATCGGCGTTCTTAGTGAGTCAGCGTGCAAGGGTCTCTTTACTTACAGGATACTCCGGTTTTTTGCAGCATCAGCCTGGGATGATTATGAAGTATATTCAACACAAGTTCATGTGGGTGGACTGGGGGTCTTGAACCAAACGCGTTTCGGGGCTTGACGGGCAACGTAAAGTGAACTTTCAGAGACTCAGAAACTTTGTCCCAACCAGCGGATCCCAATCCTGCATTAAGTTAATACTGGCAACAATTTTATGACTCTTATGGTATTAGATTTTATCATCTAAAGTGATCAAGGTTTTTAGCCGCAGGATAAGTTATATTGTGGTCACACCAATGTTTAACTAATCCACCATTTTAGGTATTATTCTATCAATTTTTAGGCTGTCCTAGTAGTATATTAATAATTGTGGGGATATTTTATTTATATATATGTCAACTTATGGTCATGTTAATAAACTTATTAATTGAAGATTAGGCTTATCGCTTCAATCACATGGTTCCACTTATAGTGTGAGTGCCCAGTATACTTAAATTCGAATTTAAGCATCACCCTTCTTTTAACAGGTCAAGTCTGCCATTTTAACCCAATCAGCCTAATTATTTCCAGCCTTGTGCTCGTCTCACCTGAGTTAACAAGACGATTACTGAAATGATCTCAGCAGGTCCTTTAATGACAGCAATGAAATGCAGTGGAAAGTTTTTTGGGGGATTAAGTTAATTTTCATGGCAAAGAAGGACTATGCAATTCATCTGATCACTCTTCATAACATTCTGGAGTATATGCAAATTGCTATTATAAAAACTTAGGCAGCAACTTTTCCAATTTCCAATATTTATGTAATTCTCAAAACTTTTGGCCACGACTGTACTATACTAAACACTCCAAAATAAATGAAAAAAAAAACACCTTTGTAAAAAATATAAATACATACTTTATTAATTCATGAGAAAATATAAAAAAAAAAACATAACAAAAAGTGTCTATAGGTTATTGACACAAGAGGGCGCTGAGATATCGGGTCCAATTAAATAGCATATGTTGTCAAACAATTGAATAATAAAAAGAAGATTCAATAAATAACTGGTGTAGGAGCTAGTTTAAAGTGTCAAAATGGCAAAAAATATATGAAATAGCAATTGAAGGTAGAATTAGTAATACAGATCGATATGCCAATAACCCCCCCCCCCCCCCAACTCCATTTCTACCAGAGGCTTCTATACTATATCGTATTGATTATGAACTGACATACAGAGTACATGTGGGATTAAAGTTCAATCAGCATGAACACCTCATTAATGTACTGTTATCTGCTCTAAACCCAGGAAGTCTTGAATCATGTACTCACAGATATTGAGATATTTGTTGGAAAACTAAATACAGACAAAAAGATGAAAAAAGGTGAGTAACTAAGAAAATATCAAAACAATTAATATATGGAAATAACTTCCCCATATTTTTCACTTTATAAGATGCACTTTTTAGCAAGAAAGAAAAATCTTAATAAAAAGTGCACCGCACGGGATCCAGCATCTTGTAAACGGCAGTCAGGGAGATCCAGCATGGCCAGACCCCATGACTCCTTCCTTAATGATCCGGCAAAGCACACATACAGCGCTTTGCCCGATCATTGAGAAAGCTGTGCATCTGCACTCACCTCTCTCTCTCTTCCTGCCGACACTGATCTGTATGATTAGCGGCAGCAGGAGAGAACATGGGGCAGAAGGTCCTACAGCTGTACTGAAAACAAATGAAAACTCCAAGTGCAGCTTAAGGACGTTCAATGTGAGTTTTTATTAAAGATTATAAATGTATGTGTGTAGCGGTGCTGTATGGGTGTAGCAGTGCTGTATGTGTGTAGCAACACTGTATGTGTGTGTATAGTAGAACTGTGTGTGTGTGTAGCAGGGCTGTATGTGTATAACAGAGCTATATCTGTGTGTAGCAAAGCTGTATGTGTGTATGACAGTACTGTGACAGGAGACACATTTATTTTCAGAGGTACTTTTAATGAGGTGACCACATGCACAATGGTCAGCAGGTGACACAATAAGGGTAACAGGATCTGACCAAAACTCTTCCCCCCAACACACACACACTATACCCTAAAGTTACTGACCTTGACCCTTCCACTTCAGTAAAACACCAGTAAACCACATTCCCTTCAGAGAGGACCTAGAAACAATTTTCTGTTATTTAAACCTGGGTTGCGTCTTATAGTCTGGTGCGTCTTATAAAGTGAAACATATGGTATATATTCATGCAAGCATAAAGTTATGGTAAACTGACAATAATTCCTTTCTTTTTGTCTTAAAAATAGCAATTCCTCAATCGGAATTTATCGAATGTCTTCAGAAGATAAAATACGGTTTTAATTTAATGGTGAGTAACAACAACCAGCATGCTATAAAGACAGTTATGACAATCTTTTTACATGAAACAAGTAGCAAGTCAACATCTTTGCAGTTATTTTTTTAATTTTTTTTCAATTATCTCAGTAAAGTTCCAGATTTCAAGTGACTTCTTGACATTTGTTCGTCAGGATTAGAAAAACATGGCTGCTTTCTTTCAAAAAACAGCACCACACCTGTCCATGTGGGTTGTGTCTGGTGTTGCATCTCCATTGAAGTGACCACACACAGCAGTGGACAGGTGTGGAACTCCTTTGTGTAGAAACCAGCCACAATTTTTCAATCCTGTAAAACCTTTTAACTTAAAGTTTATGTACACCATTTTTATTTAGTTGACACAATTGAGCAGATTTGCTGATACTATCTAAAAGTAAAATAGTGTGACACTATGAGTAGTCTGATTCTGGACTTATACCTCCTTTCAGCAGTCCCCTACATACACTGCCAGAGTTTATTTTTTATAATATAGTATATGACATGCTTCATTATATTCCTGTAAATGATATGCCAACAGGCAAAAGTCCAAGACCAGATGTCCCAGCCAACTGCTCCAGATTTAGTCCACATATTGATGGACAACCTGCCCAAGGTAAAGCTTATAGGACAATTGCATTGCCACAGCAACATAGAAAAGGCTTCATACAATAAATACTATGCTCTATTACAGATCCTATCAAAGTATCCAGGGAAGAATGCCGCCAGCTCTGTGCTGTCTCCTTTTCTTACACAAAGAGCAATACTGCTTTTGAGCTCATGTGTGACAGATAAAGAGAGGAAACTGTGGGAGAGTTTAGGGGATTCATGGCTAAGAACAAGGTAATAATAATGTTTGTGTCACAAAGACATTTAATAGCACAAACCACCAAGGATTCTCTCATTACAAACACTTATCATGGAGGTCCGACGACTGGTGAATCATGATAATGGGGGCCCTGTGTTCCCCTGTTTGAATTTTGCACTCAGCTCTCTCTCAGCAGTCCCATAGAGTTGAATGAAGTGACAGCACGTGACTGGCCCTAAATTCAAACAGGAGAACGCAGGGCCCCCATTCTCTAGATTGGAGACCCCAGCAGCTCATATGCTTATCCCTTATCATGTGAATAGATTATATATGTTTGCCATAGAACAGCCCCTTTAACTAGAAGAGGATGTATCATGCACAACCCAAACCAAGTATACTTCCTCAGGATCTTCCTCTATGAGAGAGAATGAATAGCTGCTCAGCTCTATCCAAGCATTACATGCAGGGTCGTTCATTTGAATGGTTGAAATGGAAAATATATTTCCTCTGCATCGGCCATAAAAACAGCTGATTGTTGGGGTGTTCCAGTTTGATGTAAATAATTCCTTATCACTATATCAGTAAAACATACGTTAATATGCTTATGGGGTAATTTATCAAACTGCTGTAAAGTAGAACTGGCTTAGCTGCCCATAGCAACCAATCAGATTCAACCTTTCATTTTTGACAGCTCCTTTTGGAAATGAAAGGAGGAATCAGATTTTCAAGATAATAGCTGTAATTCAATAAAAGCAATATTGTATACATTCAATGGCTACAAAACAGTATACCTGTAACTATGAGGGCAGCATTTCAGGGCATAGACTGGGAGCAGCTACTGTCACATAATAATACAGAGGATAAATGGGAGAGCTTTAAATCCACATTGAGTAATTGCACAAAAAAAACTTATTCCTTTAGGTAACAAGTATAAACGGCTACAATTAAACCCCCCATGGCTTACAGGTACTGTAAAAAGGGCAATAAAAGACAAAAAGGGCATTTAAAAAAATATAAATCTGAGGAGTCAGCTGTAGCATTTGAAGATTACAAAGGGCTTAATAAAATCTGTAAAAAGGAGATAAAATTAGCAAAAATACAAAATGAACAGCAGGCAGCAAAAGAGAGCAAAACAAATTCCCCAAAATTCTTTAAAGAGGACATTTCACCGATTATTACACTGTGAACTAAGTATACAGACATGTAGAGCGGCGCCCGGGGATCTCACTGCACTTACTATTATCCCTGGGCACCGCTCCGTTCTCCTGCTATGCCCTCCAGTATCTTCGGTCACTAAGTTATAGTAGGCGGAGTCTGCCCTTGTTCTGCTGTAGCGCTCCCAGGCTGTGAGCTCTGCGCTGCGATTGGCCAGCGCTAGAGCAGAACAAGGGCAGACTCCGCCTACCATAACTTAGTGACTGAAATCTCCGCCTACTATGACTTAGTGAGCGGAGATACCAGAGGGCATAGCGGGAGAACGGAGCAGCGCCCAGGGATAATAGTAAGTGCAGTGAGATCCCCGGGTGCCGCTCTCCATGTCTGTATACTTAGTTCACATTGTCATAATCGGTGAAAGGTCCTCTTTAAATATCTAAATGCTAAAAAACCTAGGTCTGAGCAGGTAGGTTCACTAAATAATGGTAAAGGGGGTAGTCACTGAAGATAAGGAAAAGGCAGAGTTACTAAATTATTTTTTTTAGCTCTTATATACAAAAGAAGAGAAAGGAGCTGATATCTGTGGTGCTGGGGCTGTTAGTACATCCAGTATTATACTCAATTTGCTAACTGTAGATATGGTCCAAGAGAAGTTAAATGAGGCTCCAGGTCTAGATGGGTTACACCCAAGAGTGCTTAAATAGCTTAGTTCAGTCATTGCTGTGTACCTGTTTATAATTTTTAAAGATTCTCTAGGTACAGTGCCAAGTGATTGGCGCAAGGAAAACGTGGTGCCCATATTCAAAAAAGGGTCTAGTTCCTTCACTGGTAATTATAGACCAGTTAGTTTAACTTCTGTTGTGGGAAAAATGTACTACAAGCTGACTTGAACACTCTGAGTGATTGGGCATCAACTTGGCAAATGAGGTTTAATGTGGACAAATGTAAAATTATGCATCTTGTTAGTAAAAATCTCTGTGCTTCATATGTCCTAGGCCTGTAACACTGGGAGAGTCACTTATAGAGAAAGATTTGGATGTCTTTGTGGATGGTAGATTAAATTACAGCATACAATGTCAATAAGCTGCTTCTAAGGCCACCAGGATATTGTCTTGCATTAAACGAGGCATGGACTCGCGAGGGAGGGATGTGATATTACCACTTTACAAAGCGTTGGTGCGGCTTTATTTGGAATATGCAGTTCAGTTCTGGACACCAGTCCATGGAAAGGATGCACTACAGCTGGAAAAAGAACAGAGGAGAGTGACTAAACTGATAAGGGGGATGGAGGGTCTTTGTTATGAAGAAATTCATATAATTTATTTATTTACGGCTACCATCCACTTCAGGGAATGCAGGCTACACAGCAGGCCCACTCCACAACACCACCGGCGCCTAAAGGCCAACAAGGACCGCAGTGAGAGTCCTGGTGCTGTGGCTTCAGTGAATGAATTGAGGTGTGGCTGCCTCCTCAGTCTCACATTTCTGACCACCCTGTCTGCCCCATTGGCTGATTTTAATTAGTGTCAGTGCATAGTCAGGCCTGCTCCACTTCATTCACTGAAGCCACAGCACCAGGACTCTCACTGCGGTCCTTGGTGGCCTTTAGGCGCCGGTGGTGTTGTGGAGTGGGCCTGCTGTGTAGCCTGCATTCCCTGAAGTG